>NW_017673004.1:60600-155946 GCF_001879085.1 Nicotiana attenuata
CCCATTTTTAAATCACATCATTCCCCACTTAATTCGGCCAAAATTAGTCATCAATTTTCTTTACCCGCCAACTCTTTCGTCATACCCGGGTAAAGAGGGGCAGCTGTTGAACTCAATTTTGCCCTCACATTTTTTTAAATAGTATATATATTTTGAAAATGTCATTTTGCATCAGTATGTGATTTACAAGATTTATACAAGTATTTTCCATAATTTTCAGCAATTTTTAGAGTTTAAAAATTAATTTTCTTGCATATAAATTACTTGAATATTTATTATTTATCCCTTAAATTATTCTGTGATGATTTAATTATCCAAATATATTATTTGTATCCACATATAGGTTTCATAATATTTTTACCTCATTTTACATAATTATATTAGTATTTTTGGACTATTTACACAATTTGCAATAATTGCCTTTGCGCCATACATAATTACATTTTTTACATTATTTGTGCCAAATAACAATTTTATATTTTTGTAATGTTAAGTCATTATTTTCAATAACTTTATTACACAAGTAATATTTTATTATCTATTAATTATTTTTGTAACTTATTTTATTAATAATTTTCGTGTATTTTAATTTGTAGCCCAATTGTGAGTTATTATCGGACCACATCAGTGGCCCAAACACCCAAAATCCATGGCCCAACTTTCCAGCCCAAACCAAATGACCCCTTAATCTCAACCCGGTCGGTACCCGTGTAAACGACCCGCCCCACTCCCTTTTTGATCATGGCCGTTGATCTTAATTGATCAACGGCCCATAATAAATCCCCATCTCTCCTTATAACCCCTCACCTAAAACCTAGAGACCCATTTCCTTGATCAGCCGCCTTTGTATTCTCTCATCTCTCCACTCGCCTCTGAGAAACCCTAGCCGCCATACCCTTAATCCTCCCCGATTCCAACCCAAATATGGAATCAATTCATGATCTACTTAACTATTTTGTGATACTCTACTATTATGTGCATGTCTATGGTGTTACTTAGTTCTTGACCTATATTTGGCAAGAATTACCTTTCAAGAACGGGCCCGATTTACTCTGATTTTGTAAAGAACTGGACGATCTTTCATCTATATACATGCTACAATGGACATTCTTGCATTACTTGTTAGATTTAAGGCCGTTGGACCCAACTAGGGTTTGAGATTCTCCTTTTTCTTCACTGATTGTGATTGCATGTGATATTTTCTTTCCCTTCTTGTGTTTGATTGATGATTTTCCATGTTTGTCCGCTCAATTTGAACACTATACAAACCCCTCCCTAGTTTCCGCTCGAGACAGACCTTATTTCACTACTATTGCACTCACTATACTCTTCTCTCACTTGTTCACTTTTTTTGAGACACTTAAATATTTTTTGAAACCATTGGATCCTTGGACGACTGAAAGCCAAGGCCAAAACATTGTTAAAACAACCTCCTCCGGTGCAGGCACTGCTCAGAGCCCTTCTCGAGGCTCTTGTGAACTCTGAAGCATCGAGGATCTGGGGTTCTCTTGCTAACTGTATTGTAAACTACTTATTCTGCTCGTTTAATTTTGCTACTGTTTAGTGTCCTTGACTCTTACAATATCAACTGCTCTCCTTCCTGTTTGTCTATAACATGTGTGTTCTATGTGCTAATATTGTTCAAAATCTGTAAGCATGACTCAGTTTCTTTGTTATTTATGAATCGCTGATACTGTACTGCTATGAAGTTGTTCTATAATCCCCTGCGATTCCATGTTCTCTATTTACCGAATTTAGTAGGTTTCAGCACATGTGAGATGCTTTCATTATTGGAATGGATTCCAGTTTTCTTAGTTGTTTTTAGACAAATGTATGTTCTCTACTATGTCCTGCATTTCTATGTTTGTATTCTAGACTTTGTGAAGTTCTCCTTCCCCAATGTGATAGATCTATGAGGTTGTATTAATTAGCTAAAGCATGTTTCTTTTAAGTTCTGTTGCATGTTTGGTTTAGAATGACTTCCAGGGCAAATTGCTATGTTAGTTTCCATGTCGTCTAGGTAATTGGTACGAAGGGTTATGCCTGCCTGTCTCATTCCCCTTAAATGCTGCATATAGTAGACCATGCCATTAGTTTGTTGCTATGTTGCTTATGGTCATCTTCATGTGAAAATGCATATCCCTCTAACTATGATTGTTTCGAATAAGGATCATTTGTTTAAAATCTTTTCTGGCATTTTGGCTAATGTCTTATGCTAAACTTGATTTCTGAGAAATTAGCATATGTGTGTGTTTGTCTGATAACTCTATAAACTTGCCTCTTCAGTGTATGCTATACCTTTCCCTTTGTCGAATGATTGTTCAACATGGTGTTAGTTCTTCTATGTCAAACTTGCTATGCCAAAGTAGTCTACCCATTTGCTATGCTCAAGCCCTCTTTCTTAACCAATCTTGTTCCTTTAGCTTCTAAGGATTACGGCCATTGCCTATAGACTTTAGGCTGTCAATTGATGGTTTCCCCTTTCAAGCCTGGTATGAGTTTGTGTATGTCCCTGGGTGTATAACTGATGAATTCTCACTCCGAAACATGCCGGGTCCTGGGTTCATTGTTCGTATGAAAGGAGAAGCTTGCTGAAGGCCCAGGTGTTACTGGTTATATTCTTTTGGGTCTGTTCTATGTATTGGGCTTGCAATTTTATAACATATTATAGTCGCACTTGTATTCATTTTTGGATCTGTTATAATTTGTAAACAAAAACAGATGGGGAATTTAGTAAAAAAGGGGCAGGGTATTCTAATTCTCACATAAATTCGTAGAAAGCATGCCTATAGGATCTATGTGGTCTATTCTCTATTTGCTTTATGTCTTTTGATTTAATGAGTAGAAAGCCTGCCTATAGGAGTCACTCGCACACACATCACTTAAACATATGCTCTTTCAAGTATCTGTTGTACCAATTTCCACTACTGTGTTTTTCTTAGATAACATGACTTTAGGGCGTAGCAATGCGATATTCTACTTACCTAGGTGCCATGCATATAGGACTTCGAATGATTAATCTATCAGTTGCCACAATTATTATTGTACTAATATTGCCTATAGGTTTAATAATCAACCAGTTACCCATGTCATTTGTATTGCTTAACTAGATAGCATGCCTATAGGGATAAAACTATACAAAATCAATGTCAATCGCCAACTATTAGATATCATGCTTCTAGGACACTGTCATCTGCCTAAGGAACTTTTGTCTAAAATCAGCGTTGGTAGTTCATGGTTCTGGAGTCGTTTCACTACCCTTTGCGAACAATCTAGAAGTCAGGCCTACAGGTTTGTAATATGCAAATCCAATGCATGTATATTGCTAAAATCAGAATCACTTAGAAACCATGTCTGTAGGATTATAAACGATTTAATTTGTCCGTACTTTAGCCTAAAAAAGCAGCATTACCTGTTTGATACTGGAATCATATAGAGATCATGCCTATAGGACTAAAGGACTCAAAGTCGTAAGTTCGCAATGTTCTACTGCTTAATTTGAAAAATCAGTTTGCGTGCTTCTTTGCTTATATGTGGAGGCCAACTTGAGCCACTCTTTGCTATTATGTGCAGTCCTATTTGTTTTGTATGCGCGATTAGTTTTTATCTTTTTTGAGCAACCTAAGTAAGTTTAGAACCACCCAAGTAGAGGTTCAAAGCCTCCTAGACCATAGGCATGGGAGGGGTAGTGCACACATAAGTTACGATTTAGAATTGAATTAGAACGCCTTTAAGTAAACAACTTCAACTTAGCAATTGGGTAGCATGAGATGTTGGTCTGTGCCCGCTGAATAATATGAGCAACCCCTGCCTTAGGGGAGTTGCAAAGTATTATTTATGTTGCACGGGGTGATCCTTTAGGCTAAAAAATTTAGGACCCCTCCTTCTCTTTAAGTACTTGTTATCCACACTTAGTCATTTAATATAGACCAATGTAGTTGTATCATTGTAGTCATTAAGATTTGTACCAATTCCCGTGTGTTATAATAAAACTCTTCGATTGTTATATTTTTGTTTATTTGATCATTTAAACTAATTACCTAATCCACATAGTTTTGAGTTCGGCCGGGACCCACAGTTATGGACCTAGCAGAGTGCCTAACCCTTTCTCTTTGAGGTAATTTGAGCCCTTACCTAATATTTGGTGACGTTGATTAGTCAAACAGAGTTATTTGCAAATAGGTTCCCTAACGCACCTTAAAATCGTTAGGTGGACACTCTTCTCTTTTAACATACTTCCTTTAAAAGAGTTGTCACATGTCGAAACCCGCATTCGCAAAAAAATGGGCGCGACAGGAAGAGCATGGGTAAAACACCCACGAGATTGCCTACAAAGATACCACACCTAACAACTGAAAAAGAAGAGATATGCGTAGGATGGAATAGACCACAAGGAAGGAAGGTTCATTAATAACCGTGGATAATTAGACAAATATTTTCAAAAACAATCATTGAATCAGAATCCACAAGGTCAAATGCGGAAGAACTAGAAACTATCATTGACTTCCTAAATAGGAAGGTTTACGTTGGTCGAGACTCGACACCGAACTTAATGGTAAGTTGATTAAACTATTACGTGCTAATGCTAATTGATGTGCTTTCCCCCATGCTAACATAACAGGCATACCACCGTAGATAATGATTTATATGCTCAATATTGACCCCGCGGTATAATCCGGTCAAGTAAAAGAAGAAACTGATCAAATAATAAAAGATAAAGTTATAGAACTTCGAAAGGTCAGTTTAGTGTGAAAAGTCAAATTATTCGGACTCGGTAGCTAACAACAACCCGTCATTACTTTCAAAATTCCGAGGAGAAAGATGATTGCTGGTATACCAAATTGTGTTGGATCTCTCGGAAAATGCAATCTTAATTCAAGAAGATAAAGGTACACAGTCTCCTATCTATTATAAAATGCTCTTAGACACAGAAACTACATATCTACATTTTGAGAAGTTGGCATTAATTGCTGCTGCCATAAATCTAAGTCTTTATTTTCAATGTCATTCAATTCCCGTAGTCACTATATTTTCATTACGCAATATTTTGTATAAACATGTACTGTCAGGAAGGCTAGCTAAATGAGTAGTGTCGATGCCCCCTTTTTCTAAAGGCGAAATCGGGTTTACGATATTTGGACGGACATCCTTTTGGGAATTTAGGTTTTGAGATTTAAAAGAGTCGCTACCTAATGATTGAGTGCATTAGGACACCAAGGAATAAAAAAAAAGAAAAGAACCAGAGAACGGGTAAGGGCTTGAAATTATCCCAGGGGGAAGGTGTTAGGCACCCCCCAAGATCCACTAGTGTGGTTCCCGGCCATGCTACAATTTGTGACCTTTAAGACAACTTCACATAACGATTACAAGTAGGATTGTATAAAGGTTAAATAAGCATGCTGATGTTAGGGAATAGATGGTTTCATGCTCGTTTAAAAGAATTTATAAATGCAGAAAAATGAGGGTCAAGTAACGAATGGAAATAATCAGACAAAGAAGTAAAATGGGCGGAAGTTTAAAAAATTAAAACAGTGCTGGAAATTCCAAAGAGGTTTGAATTAAAGTGAAATACAAAGTTTAAAGAACTGGAAAACTAACGTAAGCACATATGGAGGGAGGGGGATCCTAAGTTTATAAATAACATGGATCATCCACGCAACACCCGGTAACCGATTATACGCGTGGTGTTATCGCGTGATCATCATCTCCATCTCTACCCTTTCCCACCCCGCTTAAGGTATTAAAGCGCGGAATTGTCTCGTTACTTATTGCATGCTATTACCCGTCCCGATCCTATCAGTCTCGGAGGCATTGAGAGTACTTATCCTAAAAGGGAAGGGAATTGGGGCTTTTCAGAGTTTAAAAGGATAAAAAGTCTAAGGCGACAAGCAAAAACACATAAGCAGTTAGGGGAAGAACACATAGCAATTAAGGCTCAAAAGCCTCCTCACTTAAAAGAGCAGATTGTATAGCATGACTTCAAATACTGGTTGTGGTCTGGATTAAAAAATTTCGTAAAGGGGATGGCTGATTTATTACATATTTTCAGATAAGGAGTCCGAATTAGGCCTTGTCTGGATGTAGTTTATCAGAATTGACGCAATTAATTACCTAATAGTTTGCCTAAGTGAGGCCTATAGGCATGACATCTAATAGAGAGTACTGATTTTAGGGAAAAGGTTGCTGGTTAAATAGACGAAAGATCTGAAGATTTTGATGACCTTATGACTGATTTTAGACTCGTAGATGAAATAGACGAAGCTGGTTCAGTTGATTATTCCTACGGGCATGATTTCTAAGCGTAATTGGTTTTAAACAAATACATAAATGCAAGAGTCCTATAGGCATAGTATCTAGAGTGAAGTTGGTTATTTATTAAACCTATGATTGTTCGCCTAATGGCATGTATATGCAGAAGTGCAGAAACCTAAGATCATGATTTCTATATGCAGAACTTATAGACATAATTTCTAAGATGCAGAAATGCAGAATTTATAGGCATAATTTCTACAATGCAGATGTGCAGAAACCTAATGTCATGATTTCTATATGCAGAACTTATAGGCATAATTTCTAAGATGCAGAAATGCAAAATTTATAGGCATGAGTTTAAAATGCAGAATGTGGAAATTGTAAATGACCTATAGGCAGGTTTTCTACCCTTGGCATGCATTCATCCCCATCTCTTTCCACTAGCCATCCCCAATTGTTATTACAAATTATTACAGACCCAAATGAATCAGAAAGTAAAAGTAAAATTACATCAGAAGCTCCAGCTACATCCAAACAGCCTAATTCAGACTTCAAAGTCCAACAATATGAGATAAACCAACTTCCAGGATCAGATTTCCAAAAGCCTTTCTCATATTTGGGATGTGTCAAAGTTCCCAAGAGTCTCAAAGGGGCTCCGGGCAGTGCTTACACCCCAAACACATTGCAGAATTAAGATCATAGTGCAGTGTGGAAATGTCAGCCCTCAGATGTCCAAGTTCAGAGGGAACTCAATGTCCCAAAGCAAGGCTCATAAGAGAGGGGCAGAACTTAAGGGTCTAAGAATAAGTGTAAGTTCATAGAGGGAGAGCCATGACAGGCTGGTGGTCATGCCCAACAATTAGGATGCTGGCACACCCCTGACCAGCCTGTCAGCCAATTTAGGAGTTAGGATCCATTGTGGATCAGGTTATAGTCTGGACATCAATTAGGGTATTGCCAGGCCAAGAACCTTAACTCAAACACATAGAAGGGAGTAGGAGTAGGGATTCACAATAGAAAAGGCAAGGAAGGAGCATAATTAACACAAATCCCTGAACATAAGTAGTAAAGTAAACAAGGATGCTGAAACTGTGAAGTAAACACAGATGGGTGAGGCAGAAAATTAAATAAAAGACATACCAGTTTCAAAGGGAAAACAAGTAAGAAAACAGTATTCTTCGAAAAGCCAAGTTGCAAGCACAGCAGTTCCAAAATGTCTTAAGCAACGCAGAGTATTGAATTCAAATTAGTAAGGTAAATGTGTGAGTTGAAAGTAAGAAGTTCGAGGTATTGAACTTGAAGTATAGATGCGAAGTATTTGATTGGGAGTGTAGATGTAAAGTAAGGTCTTGTTAAAGTGCAGAAGTGCACCCCCTTTTATAGTGCAAAGAAAACCAGTAAGAAAGGTAAGGAATCATTGGAATCAGTCTCCCTTTGGTTAAGGGATTCTGATTCCAACGGGTAGAAATTAGTTAAGGAAAGAAATTTTTACTTAAACCTTTCAAAGTAGCTCAAAAGGGGTAAATACATAGAAGTTATTTAAGGAAACAGTCAATGGTACACGGTTTGTGCCAAATATGGCAAGGGAATCAATTAAACAGCCATGAAACCAAAAATTGCAAGTTCAATTGAATGAACCAAGTCAAGAAAGGTAAAGGAAGTTCAATCGAAGGAAAATCAGTGGCAAATCATTAGCCTTATTAAAGGGATTTCAGAATCAATCACTTAGTTGATAAAAAACCTTTTGAAAGAGAAATTTCTCATATATATAAGCACACAGATCAAACGAAAAGAGTCGTTAGGTTATTTAGAAAAAAGGTTTAACACTGAAGGTCTCAGAGTCACAAGCAAAGAGATTCAAGCTTAATTACAGACTCACAGTGAGTCTGAAAGCCTAGGGTCCCAAAGCGGAACCCTAGTACCACTTGTCAAAGAAACCCCAAAACCTAGGGTTTCGAATAGAATCAGAGTTGAGAAAACAATGTCTTTGAAAGAGGCTTAGAAATCTCTTTCAAAGACTTATGAGAGGCAAACATACACAAACAAGCTCAGAAGAAAGAGATGATGCGAGTTTTTAAACAACAGTACGGAAAAATATACAAACAAAACTCAGTAAAGCGACCAAAAATCAGGGCCCAAACATAAACACGTATAGCAAAGAATGAGGAAAACAACACAAATTAACATGCGAGCATAAGGATAACAGCAGAAAAAATAGAAGAGTCTTGCATAATAATAAAAAAAAAGAAACAAGAGAGCCAACTCATGCATAATAAAAAGAAAACATTCGAGCATAAACACACATAAAGAAAGAAGAGGAAAGATCAGAAAATTATTTGAAGAAACCCTTTTCAGAAACCCTAAAATTGAGATTGAACGATTTTAAAGATGAAATTTGGGGAAAACCTTTGAAACGTCAAATAACGCTCAGGCATGTCACAGATCTAAAAGAAATAAGCAAGTACAGAACCTCAGACGGCTTAGAGTTGTAGAGAAAACCCTAGAATGAGAAAGGTCTTGAGGAAAGTCGGATCCTGAGTCGAAAAGACTCATATTGCTTGAACACGCCGGAATAATTGCCGGAAAGGCCATAGATCAACAGATCTGAGAAAGATTTAAAGAGAGCCATTGAGGTCGGGCTCCAGAACCTCGAGCAGCTTAGGTTTAAGGGTGAGAGAGAGTGAGTACAGACCATCCATGGCCTAGAATGCCATAGATTCCGGTGGAAACATGGTAGAAACAGGTGGGAGATGATTTGTGTTTCGGAGAGGCTAGAGAGAGTTTGGGAGACGAAGAGAATTTCAAGGCGGCGCCTCAGATAGAATGAATTAGGGTAAGGGGGTTATGGGAATTAAAAATGGAAAGGAAGAATTACGGCCGTTGATCAAAATGATCAACGACCAGGATTAAAGGGGAGCCGGGTTGGTTTTAAGATCGGGTCAGGGGTCGGGTAATTTAGGAATTGGGTAGGTTTCAATTTGGGGCGGAATTGGGGGTTAAATTGAGGTTAAAATTGAAAATAAATGAGGCTATAATTGAAATAGAAACGAGCTAGATGTTAAATAGACAATTTTCCCCTTTTATTTTTATAAAATAGTAATAATGATTTTAAAACAAATTAAAAGAACTGAACTAATTAATAATATATAAGTATTAACCCAAAAACACTGGAAATAATTTTAAAATTGTAAAATGCTATTAATCGTAAAATAGTCTACAATTGCGATTATATGCAATTTTGCTTTTAGAAATACCAAATAAATTTGTAAAAATATACAAAAATCACCTTAATTATATTTTGGTGTAAATATGAGAATAGAAATAAATTATTCACCAAAATGATAATTTTGAAAATAATTATTGGATTTTGTACTGCTAGAAATAGACAATAAATTGATTTTAAAATCTTAAAAAATTAGGGAAAAATACCAAGACTCTTGGGTATGCTTATATATGCATACACATGCTATTTTGAAGGTATTTTGAGTATAAAAAAAATACATAGGGAAAAATTGGGTGTCAACAGGTAGTCGTACTTAGTAAATATGATATTATTATCAGCCACGTACGGCGATAAAATCACAAGTTTAGCAGATTTCATGATTAATATTAGCTTGAACATTTATTACTTGAAGTTGAAAACAAAGTACATGTTATTTCTGGTATAATTCTCGGGATCTGGACCTTCTACACAATTAGGTCCATAAATACTAAAAGCCCCCGGTTAGGGACAATGCTTAATGCCTATCAGGAAAAGTAGTTAGTTAATTCATAAATATTATTTTATTACTAACAACAAAGCCGAGTATGAAGCATATGCTACAAGACTTGAATTAGCTGGGGGACTCAGAGTAAAAATATTGATTTAACGATTGATCAAATCCAAGAAAACTATGCAGCCCAAGAAAATCGAGTCGGATGTGCTAGTCTCAAATCTACTGCTGATATCACTAACACCGGAAGCAACTCCGTGCTCTTATTGAGAAATATCATTTCCAGATCAAACAGTCTCGGGATCGAGTCATCACTTATTTGGGAGATCCCTATCTATCATCAATTAGAATGAAAATGAGGTAAGCCTGACTAATTTAATTTGGAGTTGGCATAATAAATTCATTGATTACTTGCAGAATGAGACTTTACCCACAGACAAGCACGCTCTCGATAACTCTGAGTGCGTCTCATCTCGTACTGCCTTGTTGAAGGAGAACTATATTTGAGAAAATTCAATGGTCCCAAAGCTAAAATGCCTTATGGACTAGACAAACATAATATATGATGCGAGAAATTTATTAAGAAAGTAGTAAAAACTACTCTAAAAATAAGGCTTCAAATCGAAAACTCGTCAAAGCCAGTATGAATAGCTCAAATCAAGATATGGCATGATCCTCGACAACATTTTGGAACCTCCGTAGTTCCCGGCCAGAGTAAAAAATATTTGATAAAAAGAGCTCTGGTACCGTCTCTATGCTGGAACTGGACCATATGAAAGTCTATCAACATCGAAACTAGCTATCCTATCAGAGACTATTATACCGGGGACTGCCCAATTATGATTCCAGTATTTGAGTTCTCATACCTCAAAACTCGAACACTAGGAGATTACTTATACTTGAAGATTAGTCTTTGACCTGACATTATAAGAAGTGATACAAACAATCGATTGCCTTGGAAGAGAGAATTTTGAAGAGTATTCCGGCGTTATTTACCACCATCTCAACTCAGTTAGTTGTCTTGCTCATATCAAACATAAACACTTGAAATAGTTTTGAATAAGTTCTTCAAAAATACATATACTACACGTACACAAAAAGGATCGAGAACTCCATGTCAGAGTCAAGAATCCCACGATAAAAAAAGAGTTTTGTATCCAAGTCAATATAACATAATAAAGTTTACTTCCAACAAACACGTGACTTATATTCGGTCCAGCAACGACCATTCAAGTTAAATATATAAGCCTTTCTCAATGTCTAATTATATATTTACTCGGATCGATTATCCCGTATATATTAATGAAAATCTCAAATATTATTTCGGACACGTGTCCCTCTCTACTTGGAAGTATGTTCATATACTCCAATTTGGATTCAAAATCCAATCAGATTAAATGTCTCTTCAGGACAAATTTACTAAGATATATATTTAGTTGAGATCAATATTCCCTCAAACTCAATGTCTTACCGGGATCAATACTCCCGTAAATTTTAATGGGGTCAATACTCCTGTAAATCCTACCGGAATTAATACTCCCTCAAGCTAAAAGTCTACTAGGATCAATCGATCCTATTTTACGCCTGAATGAAAAGGAGACGTCCTCTTCATAGCGTTTAAAATATATAAAAGGGCCCTCTTTTATTTAAAAGTTAGACACCCAAAGGTGCAACTTTAAGACATCGCACATGAAATGATGCATCCAAATATATATTTTAAGTCTATAAGACTAAATATGAGCACTAAAATAAACTTCTAAAGTTCCAAGAAAAATTAGTACTCGGATAAATTTCCTAAAGTGCCAAATGATGTCTGGACAAACGTGATTACAGTACTTAAATTTGCAATACTTATATCTTTCTCAAATCAGAGAACTCTCTCTATCATCCGCCATGATAATGGAAATATCATCTAGCTTGGAGACGAAACTGAGTAGGTTGAGGATTGGTTCGGGATTACTCTGACTATCTTCGAAAAGCTCTTTCTTCCCCTTATAAAATATTTTATTTGGAAGACGTGCAAGGACACTCTCAAGAATCAGTACCCTTAGTACTATTCTTCTAAAGTCAAGCAATCAAATGGCTAACGGCCGGATGTCCCGATCATAAAGTTAACCAGATGCATTAATTCTTGTACTTTATCAAAACCAGAAGTACAAATGTCCTGGTTATTAACATCCTCGGTCTCTAAGGTTGTGGTGTTAGAAATTTTTTGGGTACAACTAAAAATTCAAGAGTCAAAACTCATAGATTAAAATTTCCGGATGAACAATAAGAATATGAGATCAAACTTTCTATGGTAGTGATACTTTTTCGGCTCCAATCGATCATTGACGAAAGGAAAATAAGCGACGGAGTTGTTATCTGAATTCCTAAGTTCTGCACTCTTTTTTCCTTCACCCGGTTTTTGTCCCTATTGAGTTTTCCGGTAAGGTTTTTAATGAGGCAGAGGCAAGGGTGAAAAAAATAAAATCTTCCACATTCCGGTCACATCACAGTGAGTTTGTAAAATGGAAGACTATCTGTATTAGTGAAAAATAGACTTGCCACGTGGGTCTATCAAATGGCGACACATGTAAGCAAAGTTATGAGAAAAATGAAAAATGACATGAAACACCCTCGGGACCGAGCATACTTGTACCTGCCTGTTAGTCTCAGAACTGACCATCATAAAATAGCTCCGGATCAGTTACGGGAGAATAGCTCATAATTACAAATGAGGAAAGAATCAATTAACCCCGGATTACATGGGATTTACCATCATTATGCCATGAGTTACAAATCAATTATGTAACGTACAATAAATGTAATAAATGGTTGTAACGGTTAGAGCAAGGCAATCAATTACGAGATTGACTCAACAAGCATGGGATTGACTCAACGGAAATGGGATTGACTCATCAGTTACGGAATTAACTCATCAGTTATGGAATTAACTCATCAGTTACGAAATTAACTCACCGGTTACGGAATTCAAGCATTTACACAGCTATTACAAGTCTTCCAAAAGTAACGGATTGATTGAGTAAATGCTCATAATGGACCCATAATTCAAGGAGAAAAGTTACTTAGATTTAGCCCTATAAATAGCACACTTTTATCACCATCATGAGAATCTAATTTCTTCTCTACAATTCTATACATGATAATTCATAGCATCTTGCTCCCAAGTTAGCCATAGTTCGGTCCTTCAAGCTAAGTTCGGCCCATCATCCTATCAAAGATCATTCAATAAGAATTATTTCTTCTTTGCTTTATTTTTACTATATTATCTGTCATTGAATTTGTTTCTCACTTCTCTATCAAGTTGTATTAACGAAAATTTATATCATTCGGATCGAATCGGTTGCTTGTGACCCGTCATATAAAATTTATTACTTTGCCCTCGAAAATCATTTTTTGGGTTAAACAAATAGCATTACAACGATTAACTCTCCTTCTGTACAATTTTTAATGATTCACGTGCCGTACACGTGCACCGCATGTACACAAAAGGTAGTCCCACAAAAAAAAAGGTCCTGACCAATGAATACACTCCAATCTTATAAAATGAAAGTCCAAATTATACAATTCTCATAAGAGAAGCATCGACAAAACAATATTATTGGGGAATAAAAACTATGGTGATGGCATCAACACATATTGCACGACATTTACTCACTTCAACTATAGAATATATACCTCATTTAGATCTCATTAGTTGATTGGCTTTTACTGGTACCGATTCTGGCTATCAAAATACCTATGTACACTAAAGACAACAAACATTTTTTTATATGGACTGTCACGTTCTGGGAACCATCAACTTTATTTGTGGCAAAGCAGCTGCAATATTCCAAAATTGCATAATTGAACCTAGACAGTACAATACAATCACAGCACACCAACTGGAATTGTGCTACAAAATTTACACCATAAAAGCAACTCCAGAATTGGAGAAAATGGGTAAAAATATTACGACGGTGGGGTAATTACTCAAGAAC
Source organism: Nicotiana attenuata (assembly GCF_001879085.1). NCBI lineage: Eukaryota > Viridiplantae > Streptophyta > Magnoliopsida > Solanales > Solanaceae > Nicotiana > Nicotiana attenuata. The sequence continues at coordinate 74,549 of NW_017673004.1, forward strand.
GGTGGTCATGCAAAGTGACATTGACCTTTTAATAAATCCAAACGGATGGATAGAAGTTTATCACAAAGCCCCTAATTCACCCATATTATCTGGAGTACATGAATAGAGGAGCAGATGTAAATACTACAGAATGTGTGAAGGGGGCAATCGTCACTTGTGATCCAAAGGTTGCTTTGAACTTCACCTTTAGGAACTTCGTAAAAGGTGATAAATGGATTCCCTCCACTGCTCTGTATTATTTAGATCTAGCTTAGCTTGAATAGAATAGAAGAAAATACGTACAGATTTATTTTATTCCTTCCAAAAATTTACAGTAAGAAATTATTGTAGTGTTTCATTGAAACTTGTATTTTCTCAGGCAAACAACCATGCAAGACTTAGACAAATGTCAAACAAATGTGTAGCCAATACCATTGGTTTCTTAGTACAAAACATCCCTAACAAATACTCCATCCGTTCCAATTTATGTGAACCTGTTTGACTGGACACAGAGTTTAAGAAAAAATAAAGACTTTTAGATTTTTGTGGTCCTAAACAAGTCAAAAAGAGGCCAGAGTATTTGTGTGGTTATAAAAGTTTCTCATTAGTAGTAGAATTGTAAGTTTAAGCTAAATTATTTTCAAATTTAGAAAGGGGTCATTCTTATTGGAACGGACCAAAAAGAAAATAGGTTCACATAAACTAGAACGGAGGGAGTAGTAGTATCTTAATTAATTAGATGCATCTGAATGTTTGTGGACACTTGTTATGTTTTGTTTTTTCCTTGAGCCGAGGGTCTATTGTAAACATAGTTATGTCAAACCATATTTAGTTATCATAGTTAAATAATAATTAACATTGATATGAATACATAATTTCTGTCCTTTTTCATTGTCTAGTTTTATATAGCTTTTCTGTAACCTCTTTTGTATTTTATTTGTAATTATCCTTTATAGAAGCTTTTGGTCGCTGAACGTTAATGAAAGAACTCCAATTTTGAGCAATACAAGCTTGTTTGTTACACTTCTATTTGGCATTCATGAGGGCAAGGCTTTATAGCCCAAGACATCACTTTTAGGAATGAAGTTGGACCGTGGAAGTACCAGGTTGTAGCATTAGAGGCAAAAGCTGATTATGTTAGCTTCTGCCGGTGCTATTTCGAGGGCTATCAGGTGTAACAGCTCAGCCAGCTAGTGATATTCCCAGCTTTTCTCCGTGTTTTGTCGATGTGAGATTTGCCTAGAGTGTCACATCAGTATACCCTATACACATGATTGGGCAAACAACTTTATAGGAACTGTCATACATTGGGCACCATAGTCTTTATCTGTGGCGACGCAATTGCGGTGTTCTAAATGATGCAGTTCGAACTTTTGTGTTGCTTAGGCCCAGTAAAAGAGGAAGAGCTCCCTACCTAGCAGAAGCTTTTCTAATTGGAACTCACATGTGAAATCTCTAGCTAAGGATAAAAGAATATCATCTATTGCACTAAATTGTTTGGTAGTTCTCTTGGCCTAGTTGTTTCTATGTTTGAACTTGTCCATAGTTACTAACCAGAAGACGGTTGGCAAAATTTTGGACTAACATTCTTCTTTCATCTTTGAAATGATAGATCTTTTTTCTGCTTGAGAACATATTCTTTTCATAATGTGCAAAGCCTAATGCAATAAAAATATATAAGAAGGATTAATTAATGTAAAGTAATTGACATGAACAACAACCCTTTACATTCTAAGAAAAGCAATTGAGTTTGGTATTAATTTAACGAATCTGTAGCATTATTTCACGTCCGCTTTCAACGATCATCTTTTCTTGTATATAATATTTTAATAATTGATGTGCCGGAAACGTGCAAAGTACGTGCACAAAAGCTAAAAAAAAAAATTATCAATGACTATACTCCAATATAAAATTGGAAGTCCAAAATAAGAGCAGGCATCAACAATACAATAATATTAGTGATGGCATCCAGACATATTACACAGCAACAGAGAGTAAGTCTATAATATATACCTCATTTAGATCTCATTAACTTGATTGTGCTTTATCTTCACTTTTAAAGGTGTCATTCGACGATGCTTTATACATCAAGACATCATTTTTAGACTATCAAAATAATTTGTACGTAGAGAAAGAAGAGTACTGTAAACTGTGTATACTGGAATTTGCAGCTAATTAAACAAAGAACTGTACGAGATGAAAAATGATCGAACACCCCGTAATCCTAAAATAATGAATATAACATTTTTCCAAAATATATAACACCCTTTAGAAGCTTCTAACAAATAAAAATGACAATCACCTAATAAAACTGCTGTTGCATTTTTCTCCATGTCATCTGTTTTACAATGATTAACTCTTATTCATATAATTTTTTAATTAATAATTGAAGTGTTATATATGTTTCCAAATCCATGTAAAAATCTTTCTCGTATTACTAAATCCATCGATGAGCTTGTAGCAAGAGTTGGTAATAAACACACCAATACTGGTAATATCCCAAACTGGAGTGTCATAGGCTTGGAATAGAGTGGATGAATAACTAGGTTGATGTTGTCAATAATATTGGGGGTAAAACAAATAAAATCTTTGAGAGGTCCCCATCGTTGTTCGTGCACAAGTCTTTAATAGTCAAATTGAGGTCTGAGATGGTTAGAGGCCCCTCTATAGTGCTTCTAAGGCTATGAATATTTGGGATCCATCAGGCATTCCATACATTTAGTGTAGAATTTTTATGAGTGATTCAAAGCGTTCCCAAATTACAGTAGCACCACCCTTTGATTATGCCTCGCCATATAAATGAAGGACTGGACTAAGGTTTACCAGATGCATAGCTACTAATAAGGAGTTGAGACCACAAGGCATTAGGAGAATTAAGTAGTCTCCAAGAAAGCCCAGCCAAAAGTGCTAAAAAAATTTATTTAGCCTTCTCTATTCCTAGTCCACTGTTGGCTTTATTAGTAGTAATAGTATTCAAGTTTAGAAGATGGAACTTTTTCTTTTGATCCGTTGTACCCCAAAAGTATTGTATATGTGCAATGCACGTACACAAAATCTAGTCAAATAAAACTAAGAATTTATACGTAATGAATATATTCAAATCGAAAAGTGAAACTCCAAACTTAGATAGTTCACATAAGAGAAGTATCCACAATACAACAATATCATATTGGGGACTAAAATCTTAAATATCTCTAACCTCTTTGTCGTACTGCCTTCACATTGTATTATTCAGCATAATTAAAGTAATATTCGATAGGAGCAAATCTGTTGTTGTATGCACGTGAAAGAAAGAAAAGTCAAAGAGAAAAGAAAAATGATTAGCGGAAGAATTCATCTTTGAATTCTTTTATTATGACGTAAGCGTTTTCGTCGGCATTCCTATGACGTAAGCGCTTATGTCGGCAGAGCATTCAAATGCCTATAAAAGGGATCTGCATTGCAGATCATCCCTCAACCTCTTCTTTTTCTTCAATTAATAAAGAGCTATTCTTTGTGTGGCCGTGGAGTAGGCAAAAATTGCCGAACCACGTAAATCTTGTCTTGTTTTGTTTTGTTCAATTTATTGCTTTTCTCTTTTAAATATTGCTCTCTTCTATTAGCCTGACACGCTTCCCAACAACTGGCATTAGAGCAGAAATAGCATAATTCTGGTAGAAAAATACGGTATTGGTGCAGGCACTATTCACATAATTTTTTTTGTGAAAAATGGCATCGGAAGAAGGGAAGGATAAGATTGACAAGTTCAATGGAAAAGATTTTGGATTCTGAAAAATGGAAATAGAGGATTATTTGTACCAGAAAAATTTATACTTACCTCTGACCGAGGTAAAACCAGAGAATATGGATAAAGCGGATAGGGTCTAGTAGATCGCCAAGCTCTCGGTGTGATTCGTTTGGCGCTAACACAAAATATGACATTTACCATCACTACCGAGAAGACCAGTGGAAGCCTGATGAAACCGTTATCAAATATATACGAGAAGCAATCTGCTTCAAATAAAGTATATTTGATGCATCGATTGTTGAACTTAAAGATGACAGAAGGTGGATCTGTCCCGTAACATATCAATGAGTTAATATAATATTAACTCAGTTGAGTTCTGTTAATATAATATTTGATGATGAAGTTAGGGCATTGATTCTACTATCATCTCTATCAGAGAGTTGGTCTACAATGGTAACTGCAGTTAGCAGTTCATCGTGAAGTACCAAACTCAAATTGAATCATATTAGAGACTTGGTTCTAAGCGAAGATATTTACCGAAGATAATCAAGTGATTCCCCAGGATCTGCTTTTAATACCGAAAGAAGGGGAAGAAGCAACCAAAGAGGACAAAGTCATAGTCGGGGCAGATCAAAGTCAAGGGGAAGAGGGCAATCCGAACAAGGATATTACTTGTTGGAATTGCAATAAAAAGGGGTCACTACAGTAGTCAATGTGGAGAACCAAAGAAGAAGAAGGAACAAAAGTCAGCAAATGTAATTGCTGAACAAGTCGGTGATGCACTAATTTTGTTGTGCAGACAGTCCAGTCGAATCTTAGATTCTGGACTTAGGTGCATCCTTTCACTCTACATCATGCAAAGAATTATTGCATAATTATATTGCTGGAAAATACGAGAAACTTTATCTAGCAGATGGCGAACCTCTGGACATTGTCGGGAAAGGTGAAGTTCAATAAAGACTTCACAAGGCACGCCATGGAAATTACAAAATGTCCGACATGTTCCTGGCCTCAAGAAAAATCTGATATCTATGGGTCAGATTGACAGTGAAGGATATACAACAACATTCGGTAACGGATCGTGGAAGATAACCAAAGGAAATTTGGTTGTGGCATGAGGCTTCAAGAAGGGAACACTATATGCAACTACAATACAGAGAGATATTATAGCAATAGTTGATCATGGTCATGATATAATATTGTTGCATCGGAGGCTCGGGCATATGAGTGAGAAGGGAATGAAGTTGTTGGCATCCAAAGAAAAGTTTCCAAATCTAAAGCATGTTGAATTAGGTTCGTGCGAAGATTGCATTTACGGGAAACAAAAGAGAGTTAGTTTCTCAAAGGAAGGAAGGACGCCAAAGAAAGAGAAGCTGAAACTAGTGCATATAGATGTGTGGTGACCAGCTCCTGTAACTTCTCTGGGAGGCTCACGCTATCATATCACCTTCATTGATTATTCCACAAGAAAGTTATGGGTTTATTTTCTGAAAAATAAATCTGATGTGTTTGTTATCTTTAAAAGATGGAAAGTTAAAGTTGAAAATCAGACAAGTCTAAAGTTAAAATGTCTGAACTCTGACAATGGAGGAGAGTATGATAGTCAAGAGTTTAAAGCATTCTGCTCTAAGAATGGGATCAGAATGATCAAGAGAGTTCCTGGAACACCGGAATAAAATGGAGTTGTTGAGAGGATAAACAGAAACCTGAATGAACAAGCCAGAAGTATGAGAATACATTCTGGATTGCCGAAGTAATTTTAGGCTGAGGCTGTTAACACGGCAGCTTACTTCATAAATAGGGGACCCTCTGTACCGCTGAATTTTGAAATTTTTAAAGAGGTATAGACAGGAAAGGAGGTAACTATCTCACATCTGAAATTTTTTGGTTATGTTGCTTATGTGCATGTAAACTCTAATGATAGAGATAAGCTTGATCATAAAGTCAAGAAATGTTTCTTTATTGGCTATGGTGATGATAGTTTTTGTTATCAATTTTGGGATGATTAGAATAAAAAGATCCTAAGACACAAGAATGTTACATTTAATGAAAAATTGATGTACAAGGACAAGCATGAAGTAGAACCAACCAGCACCAGTAAACATACATCTGAAAAAGTTAAGTTAGAAGAAATCTCAGAAAATGAAATGTCTAGAGGAATTACAACTGATTCTGAAATTGAAGATGAAGAACCAGAAGCCGAATCTAGATCAGAACCATAACCGGAACCAGAGATAGGATCATTGCAGAACCAAATCTGGAGTCAGGACTTGAATCAAATTCGGGATCAGTTACCCTTGAACCTACATTAAGGAGATCTATAAGAGTCACAAATGATCCAGATAGGTTAACTCTCTCTTCACTATTTACTTCTGACCGATGCTGGAGCACCAGAGCATTTTGTGGAAGCAATACAGGTGATAGACTCTAATAAGTGGAAGCTAGCCATGAAAGAAGAGATGAATTCTCTTCAAAAGAATAAAATATGAATACTTATGGATTTACCAAAAGAAAAGAAGGCATTGCAGAACAAGTGGGTGTACAGAGTCAAGGAAAAGCATGATGGTAAGAAGAGATACAAATCATGATTAGTAGTAAAAGGCTTTCAATAGAAGGAAGCAATTGACTACACCGAGATCTTCTCTCCTGTAGTTAAATTAACTACTATCAGGTTGGTGCTAAGTATGGTAGCTGCAGAAAATTTGCAGTTGGAGCAGCTAGATGTTAAAAATATTTTCTTACATGGTGACCTTGAAGAAGACATCTAAATCAAGCAACCAGAAGGTTTTCAAGTTTCTGGTAAAGAGAACCTTGTATATAAGTTGAAGAAGAGTTTGTATTGTTTGAAATAAGCTCCCCGACAATGGTACAAGAAATTTGATGGATTCATGCATAATAATGGTTTCGCACGATATAAGATGCACCATTGCTGTTATATCAAAAATCCTGATGAATCCTATATCATTTTATTATTGTACGTTGATGATATGCTAATTGCAGGATCTAGCATAAATGAGATCAACTTGGTTATGCAACAACTGGCTGTGGAGTTTGAACTGAAAGACTTAGGACCAGCTAAGCAAATGCTTGGGATGAGGATTAACAGAAACATGTCTGATGGAACCTTAAAATTGTCTCAAGAAAAGTACATACAGAAGGTACTAAGCAGGTTCAGTCTTCATGATGCAAAGACCAGAAACACTCCACTCGGAAGCCATCTTAATCTGTCGAAGAACCAATCACCTAAGACAGATGAAGAAAGGAAGTACATGTCCAAAGTTCTATATGCTTCAGCAGTAGGAAGTTTGATATATGCTATGGTTTGCACTAGGCTTGGCATAGCCCATGCAGTTTGAGTTGTCAATAGATACATATCAGATCCAGGAAAGGAGCATTAGGAAGGTGTAAAATGGATATTGCGGTATCTCAAAGGCATCTCAGGTTTGGAATTTTTTATAAAAAAGAATAATTTTATCTAACAAGGTTTTGCTGATGCAAAAAGAATAATTTTATCTTACAAGGTTTTGCTGGATAGTTAATAAAGTACTACAGACTACGTGTTCACCTTGTGTGGTACTGTTGTTAGCTGGATGTCCAGACTTTAGAAAAGTGTTGCTCTATCTACCACTGAAGCAGAGTATATGGCAATCTCAGAAGCTGGAAATGAGATGATTTGGCTCAAGAATTTTCTTAAAAAACTAGGTAAAGAGTAGGATAATTGTGAGCTTTTCAGCGATAGCCGGAGTGCAATTCATCTTGCCAAGAATCCAGTGTTTCATGCAAGATCGAAGCATATTCAGTTGAGGTAGCATCATATCCGAGAGTTGATAAGTGAAGAAACTCTTTCCCTGCAGAAGATACCAAGATCAAAGAACCCGTCAGACATATTGACCAAAGTTATCGGTGTTGACAAATTTAGGCTGTGCAATGCCTAAGTTAGGCTTCAAGACTGATAGCGTGAAGGCGCCACCAGAGAATAGCAAATCCCCTTTTTAATATCTTTCTTGATGTAACATAGGTTTGAGGGGGAGATTGATAGGAGCAAACCTGTTGTTGTATGTGAAAGAAAGAAAAGTAGACAAAACAAAAGAAAGAAAAGTCAAAGAGAGAAGAAAAATAATAGCCGGAAGAATTTGTCTTTGAATTCTTTTCTTATGACGTTAGTACTTACATCGGCATTCTTGTGATGTAAGCGCTTACGTCGGCATTCTTATGAAATAGCGCTTACGTCGCCAGGGCATTCAAATGCCTATAAAAGGTCTGCGTATTCATTTGCAGATCATCCTTAAACTTCTCCATTCTCTTCAAAATAAAGAGTTATTCTTTGTGTGGCCGTGGAGTAGGCAAAAACTGTCGAACCACGTAAATCTTGTCTTGTCTTGTCTTGTTTTGTACAATTTATTGCTTTTGTCTTTTAAATATTTTTTTCCTTCTATTAGCCTGACATGCTTCCCGGCCATATTCACTAGGTCGTTATCTTTAACAAACTCTTACTATCAAAATATAGTTGGAAAGCATTTCAACAACGTAAAGACACACTTGCGTCTTGTGTTTGTGTGTGTGATTTCATTTCTATTTGAAAGAGAGAATAAAGTAATTTCATAGAGTAGAAGCAAGCTGTAACAAACTATATATTGTCAAAATATAGTTAACAATTATTATGAAAAGTTAATGTTATCATTTCCTAGGAGATGGTGATGCTTTTTCTCTTATCTGATGTACGTTATTGAGCTGAAGCTAAAACTGAAGTTTTGTGTCAGTGATTCAAAGGGTCGCAAAGTTGGTGAAACTAGGGTGGCATAAACTCGGACCGAACCGAAGTAATTGGGTTTTTTGTTTTAGTTCTTCGATTCTTTGGCCGGACTTAATTTTTTAAAATCGGTTTTCGATTTTAAGGGTTTAAATTAGCGTGTTTGCCCCCAACTAAAATACGGAACAAAACTCCAATAGTCGGTATTGAAGTTCAGAAGTTTGATAAGTGGAACCTAGTAAATTATGCTGGAATTCAAAAAATTCTAAATTTTTACACTTAGGAATGTATCTAATTTTTGAATCCTTGTTAGTACAAAATTCAGTAATGATTTCTGATTTTTAAACCTTTACTAGTGCAAAATTCAGGAATAGTTCCTCGTTTTTGAATTCATAGTGTACTTCAGCAATTTTGAATTTACTAGTAGCGAATTCCATGAAGAATTCTTGATTTTTGAACCTTAATTTACTTGTGCAAAATTCAGGAAAATCTATGAACGATTTATGATTTTTGAATTCACATTATACTTCAGCGAACCTTTAAATACAAAATCCAGAAAAATTTATTGTTTTGTGAACCTTTACTAGTGCAACGTCCAGGAAAGTTTCATGATTTTTTAATTCACATTGTACTTTAACAATTAATAGCTATTGTTTTAGGTCATTCATACCTCAGGAACACTTCATGAATTTTGAACTTATACATATTCAAAGTCCAATAGTTGTCCGAGTTTTAGATAAGGGTAATTTAGTCCAAATGTGTACTTCATTAATAAGTAGCTACTTTGCCAATTCAATTTCAGATATGGCTAAACTTTAATAGCCGACCTAAAAAGTGACTATTTACCATGATCATCCATAGTTAGAAGAACAAAAACAATGTTGAGAAATGTATAGTTTTAACCACTACAATAATAGCCGATAAATGTATATTTAGTATATATGTATTATATATAAAAAAAATGTATTATACATAGTTTATATATTTTTGTCTTGCAATTGCAATTAGTTTTTGCCAATAAGCCAATTTTGTATGGAAAAATGACACTGTACAGCCGCTGTAAAAATAATAGCAAAAAAATAAGTATAAAATTTGTATATATATATATATATATATATATATATATATATATATATATATATATATATATATATATATACACACACACNGACCCCTTGCCCCCTGGAGCTGGTCAAACAAATCATCAATACGAGGTAGTGGATACTTGTCTTCACTGTCACCTTGTTCAACTGTCTGTAATCAATGCACATCCTCATTGTGCCATCTTTCTCTTTACAAATAGAACCGTGCACCCCACGGTGACACACTAGGACGGATAAACCCCTTATCTAGGAGTTGCTGAAGTTGATCATTTAGTTCTTTCAACTCTGCTGGTGCCATGCGATACGGAGGAACAGAGATGGGCTTAGTGCCCGGCACCAGATCAATACCAAAATCAATGTCCCTGTCTGATGGCATGCCCGACAGGTCTGCTGGAAACACATCAGGGAAGTCCCTCACGACGGGGATGGAATCAAGACTAGGAGTCTCAGCTCCAATATCTCTCACGAAAGCCAAATAAGATAGACAACCTTTCCCAACCATCCGCTGGGCTTTTAGAAAAGAAATTACCCTGCTAGGAACATAGTCAGTCGTACCACGCCACTCATCCTCAGAATACCCGGAATAGCCAACGTAACTGTCTTAGCATGACAGTCCAGAATAGCATGGTACGGAGATAACCAATCCATACCCAGAATAACATCAAAATCCACCATGCTTAACAGCAATAAGTCAACTCGGGTCTCCAGACCCCTAATAGTCACTAAACAGGATCGGTATACATGATCTACAATGATAGTATCACCCACCGGGGTAGATACCTGAACAGGCAAGGCAAGACAACCTCGGGTAGTACCCAGGTGATGAGCAAAATATGAAGATACATAGGAATAGGTAGATCCGGGACCAAATAAGACAGAGGCATCTCTGTGGCAGACTAAGATAATACATGTGATAACAGCATCTGAGGCAATGGCGTCCTTCCTGTCTGGAAGAGCATAGAATCGAGCCTGGCCATCGCCAGTCCGGCCTCCATCCCTGGGGCCGCCCCTGGCTACCTGACCTCCACCCCTAGCTGACTGGGCGGGTGCTGATGAAACAGGAGCAGAAGATGAGGGTTGATCCCTCTGCTGACACTGACTACCACGACGCCGAGGACACTGTCTCCTCATATGACCGAACTCACCGCACTCGTAGCAACTACCCGGTGCTGGAGAAGGGGACTGATGGAAACCCCTCGCTGCTAAAGAACCCTGGGCTGAAGAGGCAGGTGTAGAGCTCTGAGCTGGAAGGGCACTAAGTGAAGTCTGGCCCTGCTGAAATCCCTGGTGACCACGGCCTAAAGAGGCCCCACTGTACTCTGGACGACCTGACTGAGGAGGCCTGAAGGAACGGCCTCTACCATGCTGGAACTGGCCCCTAGACGGAGCACCACTGAAATTACCTGAACCTCGAGGCCTCTTTGCCTCTCTCTCCTTACGCTCCCGACGGCGAACCGTCACAATCTCCCGAGCCATGTCAACTACCTCCTCAAACGAGGCACCCATAACCCTCTCTCTGGTCATCAAAATACGGAGTGAATAGTTGAGGCCATCCACGAACCTCCTAATCCTTTCCCGATCTGTCGGGATCATCCAAGTGGCATGCCGAGCTAGCTGCGTGAATCTCAACTCGTACTGGGTCACAGACATGACCCCCTGAACCAACCACTCGAACTGACGACGCAGCTCCTCCCTGTGAGACTGCGGTACGTACTTCTCCAGAAAGAGAGTGGAGAACTGTTGCCATGTAAGGGGCACTGCACCAACCGGCCTATGCCTCTCGAAGTCCTCCCACCAGGTGAATGCAGACCCTGAGAACTGGAAAGTAGTAAAAGCCACACCACTCGACTCTAAGATCCCTGTAGTGCGAAGCATACGCTGACACTTATCCAGAAAACCCTGGGCATCCTCGCCCTCAGCACCGCTGAACCTCGGAGGCTGAAGCCTGCCGAATCTCTCAAGACGACGCTGCTCATCGTCCGGCATAGCTGGAACCTCATAGGCTGGAGCTGGTGCAACTGGTGCAACTGGAGCCAATGGAGCAACTGGAGCAACTGGAGGAGCTATGGCTGCTTCCGGTGTCTGAAATCCCTGGGCAACCTGCTCAGGTGTGCGAGCAACAGGGGTCTGATGTCCTCCCCCGACCTGGGAAGTGGCTGCTGCAATAGAAGCTGAGACCGCCTGAGCCAGGCCAGTACAAACTGATAGTATCTGTGCCAAGGTCTCCTGGAGACTGGGAATAGCAGTAGGCACTGCTGGTGCCTGCACAGGTGCTGCTGGGACATCGACAGCTGGAGTCTGGTCCTGAACTGTGGCAGCTAGTGGGTCAGCAAGTGCTGTCTTTGCTGCCCTACCTCGACCACGACCACGACCGCATCAACGGCCTCTAGTGGGCGGTACTGGTGGTCGACCATCGCGTCTGGTAGCACGAGTTCTCGCCATCTGCGAGAGAATAGAATACAGAGATTTAGTTCTCGAATCACAAAGCCGCACGACAAGAATTTCAAGAATATGGAGTTTTCCTAAAGGTTCTGCAGCCTCTCGAGGAGAAGTACAGGCGTCCCCGTACCGTTACGCGAGACTCTACTAAACGGGCTCATGACTCGCGAGGCCTAGTAACCTAGGCTCTTATACCAACTTGTCACGACCCCAATCCCGATCGTGATGGCGCCCAACACTAATGCCAGGCAAGCCCGACCAATTTAAATACTCTCAACCCAAATACGCAATCCGTTAACAAATAATACGATTAAAATAGCAAATACCAAGGTTCCAATCCGAAACTAAATAAAATAGTATGGAAAATAATAACGAATATCCCAACATTCCCCAATAGATCTGGAGTCACGAGTCTAGAGCCTCTAGATGTAACAGAGTAATATATCCATAGTAATAAAGAAGTCTAGGATATGGAAAGACAAATGAAATAAAGGGGAGGAGTCGGGTCCTGCGGACGTTAGGCAGCTACCTCAACAACTCCTGAAAATAACTTCACGAAAACAGCAAACAGCTCCACTAAGTCTCCGGAGCACCTGAATCTGCACACATGGTGCAGGGAGTAAAGTGAGTACTTCCAACTCAGTGAGTAATAAACATATATAATGGCTGAAAGTAAGAAATCTCGAAATATTACAATATAAAGCTATAATCAACGATTCAGCACGTTAAACGATGAAACAACAGCAGACAATGACAATTAAGACCAACAGATATAAAATGCATGAATGCAATGCAATGCACATGACCGCTGCGGCGCGCAGCCCGATCCATTTGGATACCCGCGCTCACTGTGGGGGTTCAGACTCCGGAGGGGCTCCTACAGCCCAAGCGCAATATCATCGTAACATTCGCTGCGGCGTGCAGCTCGATCCACACTCAGTCCAGATATATATATGCATGCAAGCCACTCGGGCACAGTCAGATTATTCATTTTGGTCTCAATTATTAGGAACTATAGAGCTAAGTGTTTAAACCTTTATTTATTTATTAAACATTTCGAGGCAGTGTCTAATTCAGGACTGATATCATGAAATATGCTAAACATCATGGAAGCAGTGATAAGGATCCCTGAAGGATGCAAATGATAGGCACAAAGCCCCAAACATATTCATAAAATCCAAGTAGGATGATTACCAAACAATTTCTAGTCAAGAACACAGTACGAACATCAATCGAAACGGACTAGGTCAAAAATTCCCAGTCACCATCGACCCCGCACTCGTCATAGAGTACGTGTCTCGCCTCAATATAGCGTCACAATGTGATATACCGGGGTTTCAAACCCTCAGGTCATCATCTACATCTATTATTCACCTCAAGCCGGCCACAAGTCTAGCTCGCTATGCCTTTGCCTTCCGAATCAACCTCTTCGCACGCCGAATCTGACTAAAACCACAACGAATACATTACAATAGGCTAAAGAAACATAACCCAATCGAAAAGACTAGAAAAACACCAAAATTCACGAAGTTGGCAAAACCCGAGACCCGGGCCTACTTCTCGAAAAATTACGAAATTTACATCACTGGATTCCTCGTCTCGCCACAAGTCTACACATACCAATTTTACCAAAATCGGAGTTCAAATGCCCTTTCAAAATCCATTTTTACATCACAGCTTTCCAAGCCCTAACTTGACCCGTTTTTGATGAATTTTCCACAATTTACATGTAATTTCTACCATGAACTCGAATATAGGCCAAGAGACTTACCTCCAATTGATTCTCAGTCAAAACCCTCGAAAATCCTTGCCCAAAGCTCTCCAAGTCGCTTAAAAATGGTGAAAACTACCTCTTGTTCGCGGATGAAATATAATATTTTAAATCCTTCTGTCAACAGTGATTTTCGCTTATGCGGTCCCGCATAAGCGGGACCGCTTCTGCGGCCAAAAATCCGCTTATGCGGTCTTCACTTCGCTTATGCGAGGGTTCCCTCAAAACCGCTTCTACGGTACAATGTCCGCTTATGAGGACCCGCTGAAGCGACCAACTTCCGCTTATGCGAAAGTAACCTAACCCACACCTGGCCGCTTCTGCGATCGCTCACCCGCTTCTGCGGAACCGCTTCTGCGGTCCATTTCCGCAGAAGCGGAAATACCAGATGACAGCAGCAACAGACCTGCAACACACCTCAAAACCTCTCGTTCAACCACCCGAATTCACCCCGAGGCCCCCGGGACCTCAACCAAAAATGCCAATACATCCTAAAACCTCATTCAAACTTGTTCTCATCCTTAAAACACATCAAACAACGCAAAAACCATCAAATCACATCGAATTCAAGCCTAAGTTTCTTAAAAACTTCCGAATTACGCATTTGATCAGAAACCCGACCACAACACCTCCAAATGACCTGAAATTTTGCACACATATCCAAAATCACCTAACGGAGCTACTGCAACTGTCGGAATTCCATTCCGACCTCGGATCAAAATCTCACCTATCCACCGGAATTCGCCAAAATTCAACCTTCGCCAATTCAAGCCTAATTCTACACCGGACCTCCAAATTCAATTCCGATCGCACTCCTAAGTCACACATCACCTCCCGAAGCTAACCAAATCACCGGAATTCACATCCGAGCCTTCTAACTAATAAGTTAACGTTCGGTTGACTTTTCCAAACCAAACCTTCCTTAAAGAGACTAAGTGTCTCATTTCCTATCCAAACCAATTCAATTCAACTCTAACTCACCCGTTGCTGATAATAAAACATGAAAGAGCAATAAATGGGGGAAATGGGGCTGTAATACATGAGACGACGGGTTGGGTCGTCACAAGTAATGTGATAGGCGCCATCATGATCGGGCATTTGGGGTCGTGACACTCTGCCACCACCACGGCTATCACCGTCACCACCTCTTGCTCCACCACCGCCGCAGATACCACCGCCAACCTCGTGCTCCGCCGCTGCTTGAAGAAGCAGCTGCTGATGTAAAGAGGAGACAAATAATAGAAAAGACTTGAACAATTTTTGCGAGGTTCTTCATTAGGCAAATGCGGAGTAATGAGTTTGTAAGCTAATTGAAAAAGAAATAAGAATTTGCCCAAGTCTTGTGGTTATGTATATTTATTTGTAGACAGGTGCTAAAAGAAAAAACAAATTACTCCAAAAGACGGAATAGGGGTCTGGCCTTTTACGTATAAAAGAAATGCAAGTAATTAAAAAAAAATGCAGTCCGATGCACTAAGCTCTCGTTATGTGCGCGATTCGGAGAAGGATCGCACCACAGGGGTCTATTGCATATAGCCTTACCTGGATTTTCTACAAGAGGCTATTTCCACGGCTCGAGCTCGTGACCTCCGGGTCACATGACAACAATTTTACCAGTTGCGTCAAGGCTCTCCTTCATATTCAAGTAATTAGTACTCCATAAAACTCTGCAATTTGGATTTGGCTTCTCTTTATTTTTTTGTTGAAAAATTAATTTAAAATTGTTATAGAAACTAAAATTATTTAGGATTTAGTATTTGCGAATTTGTCTAATTCATGTTTAATTAAAATTTGTAGTCAAATTAATATAGATAGTGATTTTCCTATTTTTACTTAAAATAAATTTTGTACTATCATAAATAGAAATTTTGCTAGTTTATCTTCACAGTGCAAAAGTGTGAAGAGAAGTGCGGAGATGTGTGAAAATTTCTAATAAATTTTTCTTCATTTTCTATTCTCTATCATTTGAATATTAAAGATCCAGATTTGATATATATATATATATATATATATATATATATATATATATATATATCAAAAATAAGTCCATACATATTTGATAAGAAAATATCCATCCCCTAAATAAATCTATACATATGTAACAATAAAAAATTTCATGGTAATTCATGTTTTTACCGTCACTTTGTGAGTCAGGTAGATCAAGATGGGCTAATATATATATATATATATATATATATATATATATATATATCGCACAGCTGACATACTTTTTTATGTATCAAAAAAGAAGAAGAAGAAGGCATCAAAGTGGGAGGAATTAGGAGACAATGCCATACTATTGGAGGTCAAATTTATTAGTTACGCAATGAGGGTCAACAAAAAAAAGTAGGACTGATTATTCCTACATAATAATGTAATTGTTTATATCATTACATTTTTAGACAATATCAAATATTTTTGAGTTTAACTGTCAATTCATTGAAATAGGATCATCTTTTATCATTTTGGACTTGCATTTTTTTTTCTTTTCATTATATTTTATACCTCACGCATATGTTTTAACGATACATCTGTGATTTAAATTTTTTTTTACTAATCGACACAAGATGCACATATAACGCACGAGGTATGCACGTACGACGCACCTAGAAGTTAGTTTTATTAAATATACTTGAGACCTTTTTTTATAGAAAAAATATTAGAAAATTTTGTAAAAAGGAAAGAAAAAAATTGTCTACTCTTTAACAGTAAAGTATTTTAGAACTTTACATTAAACTACTTAGATAATAATATTAGTAAATATATTTTTTACAACAATATCAAAGGTTACATATTGCAAATAGATGTCTAACATCTTATTTATTGAATTATCCCTTTCAAAAATAAAAACTTATTACTATGTGAAGTTAAAGGCTTTATGTCATTTAAGGACGTTATAATAGAAATAACAGGTATGAAAAAATAGCAACACTAACTTTTTTGTATATATATGTGTATACGTACTAATAAAAAAATTATTTTTATCTCCTAAGCTAGAACTTGTCAATCCTGAATTAACTTTGTAAGACGGAAAACTTTTGTATATATTAGCTAAGTCTATTGATTTTGACCACCTATCCTCCTTGCAAAGTTTAATCAAGTGTCAGTAGATCATATTGTAAAACAACTATAAATTCTAATGATGAGGAAAATATATATCAGTAGCTAAGAATGTATAAAAGTCTAGCTTGTGTTGTTTTAATTTGTCATCGCTTGTTCAATATGACCTCCCATAATTCTTGAGCAATGTCCTCCAATACTTCAGTATCATGAGGCTCATGATTATCATACCAATTCCTGATCAGCAAACAGCATAAGCAAAAATTTAGGGAGGTAGGAACTATTAACATTGAATAATATTTGTCTAAATGACCCTTATCTACGTCTTCCTTAAAAAAGGATCTGAAAATGAGGATGCGACATTCAAGAATTGGCCAATGCCTAAGACGAGTTCGTTTAATTGTGGTCCATACTGATTCATTGACTTATAAACCTAAGATTCAAAGAAATCTTGGAGTCCAGTGGCAGCCAATCCCTCCATAACCTCAATCAAGATGAATTGAGGAGTTAGCCAAAAAATAGTAATGGGGTTATCCCCACATGATGAAGCCTGTAAACGTCAACTTTCCAAGCAGTTACACAGCATATTACGGAATAAAACATTCCAAGGCTAACTCTGTGGAGCAAAGGACGCCGCGCATGGCTTTTATTGTGGTGCAGCGGACATATTCTGGATACAGTGGAACGTGTGAATGCCATGGCAATGGCAAAAACTATTAGTGAGCAATTTCCGCGACAGTCATCCATGTATTTAGCTTGTTCAAAAAAGAAGGTTCTCCCTGTAGCCCATACAAGACTGTAAACAAGAAATGTTGACTACACGGCAGCATCTTTAAAAAGTGTTTCACTTCCCTCACTTTTGCTACCTCAAAAAGCCGTCTGCCCACTATGTTTTCTTGCTCGGTTGATTCTGAACATGAAGGGGGTCACGTCTCCAGTATGACTGCCTTGTCTAACCATCTGCACAAAAAAAAATTATATGTTATAAGACATATGATTCACATACATTTGAGTCACATACGTTTGTAACCATTGAAGTAATCATTTCCAAATCTCCCTGGTAAACTTACATTCCATAAATAGGATCATATTTATCATTTTGAACATGCATTATTTTTTCTTTTAACTTTACTGTAACCTCATATAATATACATATATATATATATATATATATATACATATATATATATATACATATATATATATATACACACACACATTATGTATGTTATATATATATAAATTTTATACACTTTTTTGGCTACCAGACGTAAATACTTTTTGACACGAACTAAAAGTGATAATACCCCATTTTGTATTTTGCATAAAAATAGAACGGGCTAGCCAACTTTCGGACTGGTCATTCAAAAATAGCTAGCGTTTGCAAAGTCATTGAAAAATAACCACTATTTTGCTGCAACACGGAAAGTTGCAGCATAATATACTGGAGATCGGTGCACCTGTGTATGAACTTCCAGCATATTATGCTAGAAATACAACACGCAGAAAGTTCCAGTATAATATACTAAAATTGGAGCACCGGTGCTCCAATCTCCAGTATATTATGCTAGATCGATATATTATACTGGAACTTCAGTATAATATACTGGATGTAACGACCCGACCGGTCGTTTTGAGCCCTAGCGCGCCGTTCAGCAGTTCGAGGCCATGCGCAGCTTCAATTCAGGCATTATGACTTGTATGCGTGGTCGGAATTAAATTTCGGGATGTTCGGAGTTGACTTGGAAAGGAAATTCTCATTTCAGAAGCTTTAAGTTGAGAGAATTGACTAGGATTGGATTTTTGAGTAAACGACCTAGGAATCGGGATCTGAAGGTTCCAGTAGGTTCCTATGATGATTTCGGACATGGGCGTATGCCCGGATCGGGTTTTGGGTTTCCCGGGAGCATTTTGGCGCCTATTGTGGAAGTTAGCATTTTGGAAGAAATTTCATAAGTTTGGGTTGAAGTGCATTTTAGTGTTATCGATACCCGTTTGAGATTCTGAGTCTGGGAGTAGCTCCATATGGTGATTCTGGAGGTGGGAGCGCGATCAGAAGTGAATTCGGATGTCCGTGGAGCATTTTGGAGCCTTTTGGCTAGAGATAGAAATTGGAAGGTTTTTGAGAAGTTTGACCGGAAGTGGACTTTTTGATATCGGGGTCGGAATTCGGTTGGGGTCCCGGGGGCCTCGGGTGGATTCTGTGTGGTTAACGGATCGAAATTGGAATTTTGGAGATAGCTTAAGGGGTCTGGTTGCTGGTATAACCGCTTCTGCGAAGAGTTCACCGCAGAAGCGGCCCCGCAGAAGCGAAGAAGGGAACCGCAGAAGCGGTTAGGTGTGAAAGGAGCTGGGACCGCAGATGCGGTCGTTTTGCCGCAGATGCGGGACCGCATCTGCAAAAGATAGGGCGCAGAAGCGGAATGAACTGGGGAGCCCCGGACCGCAGAAGCGGAAATTGGTCTTGCACCTGTGGAACCGTAGAAGCGGTCAAGTGACCGCAGGTGCGGAAAGTGCTGGAGGCAGAGAGTGTTTTAAAAATCGGGATTTGGCCATTTTCTCTCATATTTTCTTGGCTTGGGCGATTCTTGGAGGGCTTCAAGAGGGGATTTTCATCATCAATGATAAGGTAAGCTATCCCCACCTATCTTGAGTTAAATACATTGATGGATTTTAGCATGTAAGTTGGTAGAAGTTTGGGGGTTTGAGAAAAACCTAGAAAAATTGATATTCTTGGAATTTGACCACGATTTTGGGCATGAAATTGAGAGTAAATTATATATTTGAGTTCGTAGAGTTATGGGTAAGCTTAATCTTCAAAAAATTTCGAAATCCGGGCACATGGGCCCGAGGGCGTTTTTGTCAACTTTTAGATCGGGGTTAGGAATTGCTATAAATTGGATTAATATGAGTAGTTTATCGTATATTAATGGAATTTCATAATCATTGGCTAGTTTTGGAGCATTTAGCATCGATTCAAGTCTTCGGAAGGGCGTGGAATGCCGGTTATAGATCTTCGGAGTGAGGTGAGTCTCCTTTCTAACCTTGTAAGAGGGAATTGTCCCCATAGGTGAAATAAACGGTTATGTGCTCCTATTTTTGGGGGCTACGTACGCACGAGGTGACGAGAGTCCGTGCGTAGCTACTAATATGTGTAAGTCCGGGTAGTCTAGGACCCAAAAGCATACTATACTTGTAATATCTGTAACCTTATTGACAATTGAATTCTTAAATCCTATCGAATTCGTAAATGAATTTCTAAAAAGATTAAACTTCATTTCCTTGAATTCTTAAAAGAGAATTTGTTTTTCCTTGGATAATTATTCCCTGATAAATTCATGATTGACTGATTGTTGTGTTTATTTATATTTGACCGCATCGCACGTATGATTCGCGAGCGGGGTAATAGATGCATCTATGGTTCGGGCCGCTCGACCCTCGGCGGTGCACATTTTACATTTATATTGGATCGGGCCATACGACCTCGGCATGATTGCGCATGTTTGAATTGCTTGTCTTGAGATTTATTGATACCGCCATCTGCTCTCCCCGACTTGAGATAATTGGTAATTAATGAATTTTGAATCCGGAGACTTTTAATAAAAAGGAACTTCTACATGTTTAGTAATTCATTTGAATCTACTGCTGTCCTTATTAAATTCGTGAGTCATCTCTTTAATAATACTATTATTTGACCATTAGTAAGTGTCAAAGTTGCCATCTCGTCTCTACTTCTTCGAGATTAGGCGGGATACTTACTAAGTACACGTTGTTTACGTACTCATGCTACACTTGCAGTGCTTTTCGTTGCACAAGTACAGGTATTTCTATTGGCCCATTGAGCGTAGCAGCACGGGCGGCCCGGAGACTAGGTGAGTTGTATTTCCTCGAGGCGACCCGCAGCTAGTATAGTCTCTCTCTCAGAATTGTATTTACTTTCTGTCCAATTGTGTTCCGGACAGTTGTTGTACTTTATTCAAATTCTTAGAAATTGCTCATGCACTTGTGACACCGGGTTCTGGGATGGTTATGAAGTATTTTGTATTAATTGCTTATCATTTAATTTGAATTGAAGCGATTATCTTTTTATTTGTAAATTTGGAGGAAAATCATAGATTTCAAGAGTATTAAAACGAGAATTTAATTAAGTAATTTGGTTGGCTTGCCTGACGGTGGTTTCCGGCGCCATCACGGTCCTTAGTGGATTTTGGGTCGTGACAACATGGTATCAGAGCCCTAGGTTCCTGTAGGTGTCACGAGTCATGTGCAAGTCTAATAGAGTCTCACGGATCGGTACGGAGACGTTTGTACTTATCCTCGGGAGGCTGCAGGACTGTTAGGAGTACGTCCCTTCTTGATTCCTCATCGTGCGATTTGATCCCTGGAGGCTATGCCTTTAATTCCTTCCTATTCAATCTTATGCGACGCGAACCGCTTGTTGTAAACCGAGAATTGAAGAATTGTAATGGTACTACCAATTTGGTGCAGGATCTTTCTCCCTACATAGTTGTCTGAGCTATTATCGTTGCCTTGTGGAAGAATGTGTTGTCGTTTCAGCTTAGTAGCGGTACTTCTGAGAGCTCTGAGGCTAGGCACAAGTTGCCATGATGCTATGAATGATTGCTCCGCAGTGTTGATATGATGGTAGGATGTTTGCTTATGTGGCGGGGCAGTGAATGATTTGAAGGGAGGTTTACTCAGTGCATGATCTGGAGATTCGGTATTTTATTCCTGGCAGGGGAAAGACAATCAGACTGAGAATGGTCAGATGTGATCTGGTGGAGTAATGAGACTTGGTATTTGCGAGCGTGGTGGAGTTTTCTCCTACGATGAGGTGTCGTTGTCGTAATTGAAAGTATGCAGTTCGCCGGTGTTACGATCTTCTACAATTCGCCTTTGGGGTAAGCTATTGTGAAATAGTATTGAAGATGCGACTGTTAGATATCGCAGGGTGCGGTAGTTCAGGATTGAATTAGTGTTTCTAATGTCGACGGTTTGAGAAAGATGATCTTCCGAAAGGTGTAAAGTTAGCAGCAATTGTGGGTTTAAGTGCCACGAAGATAGATTTTATTTAAGGCAACAACTGAGCAACAAAGGATGAGCAAGGACATGTGGGGAGTGTCAGGCGGTAGTTAAAATTTCTAGAAGGCCAGGTATAAGAAGCAAAGGTCGAGTAGTCGACCAAAGAGGTGAGTTTCGCCAAAGTGGGAATTTTTGTGATTGGTGATTTGGGCCTACGGATTTATTTGAAGTGTGGGCTATTATGCGGCAGGAGATTTGATCTAACGGAAGGGAGCTTCTTGAAATGAAGAAGGATACGACCTAACTTGAATTGGAAGGATGTTGTCGCGCACTTAATTGATGTCCACGAGAGGTGAATGGACTTATGCAGCTAGAGAGTAAGTTGGGACTGAGGATGGGTCGTTAATGTCGTGGTAATTGCGCCTCGCGTAGCAGCGTTGGAAGACGTCGGCACGTAGATTCCACAGGCGGGATATCTCTAGTGAGCAGGTCGGCGGTCGCATGGTTGGCAAGGCTTCTACAAAGGGTTCTATTGGCTATACAACAAGGAGATCGGTCGTGTAAACGTGGTTGATGATTCAGAGTATAACAAAAGGGTTTTACAGAAAGATTCCGAGAATTTTGGTGGTTGATTGCGCAAGGTTATGTCAACAAGAGATAAAGGATCCCGGTGAATTCCAGAATTTGTGTTATAATGGCTTCAGGCTAAGTGGGAGAGTCCCACCGCCTATGATTAAAGATTTCCTGGTTAACTACTTGCGAGGTTTCTGATTATTCGCATATTGATGGGTTATTTCAGCTACTGGAGAGGAACATAAGTGGTAAATTGAGCAAAGGAATTGTTAAAGGCGTGTTATGGTTGGCCTTATTGGCTCATGTTCAGACTTTAGGAAGAATTCAGGATTTCATGCCTTGAATGGATGCGGACTTCCAGGAAAGTGATTCTGCCGGGTGCTTCGTCGAGGGGGTATTCATGTGCTAGAAGATTTATGGAATTGATTATATTTGGGACCAAGTCAGAGCGGGTGGTTCTCAGCAATAGTCCTAGTTGATTCAAAGGGGCAAAGCGTAGTGCCTAGTGATTTCGAGCCTATGCGTACGGTTAAGAATCAAGCTTGGTAGCAGCTTATGAGAAGGGGCACAGAATGTTCTATGATGTTTTGACTTGCAGTGTAGCCCTCGGGAGGTATAAAATGGTTCGTGGGGTTTGAGACGGCGTGGTCTCGTGATTCAGGGTCACTCGGGATGAGTGCGGATGGAGCATGCTATGTGTTGGATGGAGTATTATTATTTCTAAGGCAATCAAGGATAAATTAGAAGAAGATAGATTGATTATCCATAGTTGAATTGGCATATTGGTGGCAGTGGTCAGTTCCTTCAGCGCGATTGAGTTATGCAAGTGAATTATGGCGGCACGTGCGAGGCTTGTCGGCCTCCGTAATTGATGTTATTCAGAAGTATTCTACTGCTTGGCCTGCTATGCGTAGGCGGACTCCGGAAGGGCTGAGGTAGCTTAGAACACTACTTAGAGATTTGCATATTCTATGGTTATGAGAGTTCACCTGTGTGTTGCTATGGTTCTCCTGAAGTGAGGTAAGTGAAGAGTTTTATATGATGAAGTGTTAATCCATTTGTGGTTACAGATCTATGACGAAAGATCGTAACTATCGTATGTTGGCATGATGGGTGCAGTGAGTGGTATGGAATTCGAAGAGAGGATCAAGGTTGCAGTTCGGTGTTGACAAGGAAGTCACGAGTTGGGATGGGCAGGGAAGTAGTTTCGATGTTTAAAGTAAGCTGGTATTGTCTTCAGCGTCACCTGAGATTGGTGTTTTATGAAAAACGCTTTGCTTCCTGGTTAAGGATTCTTGATCGTTTTTTTTAGCGTTAGTGCGATCGGTGGTCTAGGTGTACAGACCTGTTATCTGTCACGGGAAGGCTGCATAAGTGTGGCATGTAGTCGCTTGATTGGTTGAAGAGTTAGACCAAGTAGGAAGATTGTGGTGATATTGTTAATTTGAGAATTGATGCCTGGAGAGCACTCGAATTATTGGGTTGTGGACTGTGGAAGATTACTCCGGTTATGATGGTTGTCCTTATGTGTTATGAGAAAAAGGGGAGTATTTATGGGCCTTTGAGAGGTTATTAGCCTAGTTCGGTGCGATCAGAACCAGCTTGAGGTCTGTGGATGGATTTAAATGTGGATATGGGCTCTATATCAGGTCAGACGTGTTCATTTCAGTAAATGCGCTCCTTATGGAGGAGTAGTCAGGGTGTTATTTCGTCATCAGGTATTTCATGTAATGATACATTGCGCCGTGTGAGTTGTGAGACGGCTTGGGAAATTACTTATGTGTTGATGTTCCGCATAAAGATGATGTTATATGAGCAAAATGGCTCTTGAGATTCAGATCGTATATCGCACCTCAGGTGTGCTTGAGTTTGTAGCTTATGGCACTATATGTCCCCTCAGGGATGGTATTATGCACTTAGCGTGCTTGTGATCGATATTCAGTATCTTGATGTAATGAGCAATTCAGCTCGATGTGTATCTCCTTATGTGAGTTTTATGTGCGGATCGGGTTGCACGCCGCAACTGTGTGATGATAATTACATTCCCTTATATTCTATTCTATGTGTTTTGTTTCTCCATTTTCTGAGGAAAGTTCATATTAGTTGCATAATTTGAGTAGTCCCTTCCAGAGTTCATTTTTCTTATGTATCACGTTCGAGTTGGTAGCCTATTGGCACGTTGTGGCATCATATGAGATTTTGGTCATGTAAGGGGTGACTTGTTGCCTGAGCAGTTCGTACAGAGTAAGATAAGGTTACTGGATCTAGGATCAGTGCGATCTGAATATATGAAGTATATTAAGGAGCAAAGACTATTATTTGGTTCAGAAAGAGGTGATGGTTCTTGACAGGAGCATAGACCCTATGAATCGTTGATTCGGTAGTCGGTTATGAAATTCTACACATCCCTTCCATCTTGGCGGCATTGCGAGAGTTGGAACAGGACTTATATATGTCATGGGGTGCATTGTGAGCATCAGATTCGGGAAATGTCGACTATTGTGATCAGAGAGAGTTATCATGGTCTTCTGAATGATGGGGTGCATGGTGTGAATTCAGCAAGGGTGTGCAGTCATGTTCTGGTACAGCGTGTGGTGATTGATACGGTGTTCATATGTCGAAAGCAGGCCTGGCAGAGAATTTCGGATGTTGAAACTGGGCTCCAAGGCTTATTTGCCTAAATGAAAGAGGTTATCTTTAGATTTGATCGAGCTGATGTGCCCAACTGAGTTGTGGTAGCACGGGTAGGTGCATGAGGTATTAAGCGTGATTCCAGACAACCCCAGCACAGTTCCTAGCACGTTCGAGGACAAACGTATGTTTAAGTGGGAGAGGATGTAACGATCCGATCGGTCGTTTTGAGCCCTAGCGCGCCGTTCAGCAGTTCGAGGCCATGCGCAGCTTCAATTCAGGCATTATGACTTGTACGCGTGGTCGGAATTAAATTTCGGGAAGTTCGGAGTTGACTTGGATAGGAAATTCTCATTTCGGAAGCTTTAAGTTGAGAGAATTGACTAGGATTGGATTTCAAAGTAAACGACCTCGGAATCGGGATCTGAAGGTTCCAGCAGGTTCGTATGATGATTTCGGACTTGGGCGTATGCCCGGATCGGGTTTTGGGTGACCCGGGACATTTTGGCGCCTATTGTGGAAGTTAGCATTTTGGAAGAAATTTCATAAGTTTGGGTTGAAGTGCATTTTAGTGTTATCGATACCCGTTTGAGATTCTGAGTCTGGGAGTAGCTCCGTATGGTGATTCTGGAGTTGGGAGCGCGATCGGAAGTGAATTCGGATGTCCGTGGAGCATTTTGGAGCCATTAGGCTAGAGATAAAAATTTGAAGGTTTTTGGGAAGTTTGACCGGAAGTGGACTTTTCGATATCAGGGTCGGAATTCGATTCCGAAAGTTGGAGTAGGTCCGTAATGTCGAATATGACTTGTGCGCAAAACTTGAAGTCAATCGAACGTGATTTGATAGGTTTAAACATCGAAAGTAGAAGTTGGAAATTCTAAAGTTCATAAAGTTTGGATTGGAGGTCAATTCGTGGTTTAAGCGTTGTTTGATATGATTCGAGGCCTCGGGCAAGTCCGTAATGTGTTTCGGGACTGGTTGGTATGATTGGTTGGGGTCCCCGGGTGGTTAAAGGATCGAAATTGGAATTTTGGAGATAGCGAAGGGGTCTGGTTGTTGGTATAACCGCTTCTGCCGAGAGTTCATCGGAGAAGCGGCCCCGCAGAAGTGAAGAAGGGAACCACAGAAGCGGTTAGGTGTGAAAGGAGTTGGGACCGCAGATGCGGTCGTTTTGCCGCAGATGCGAGACCGCATCTGCGGAAGATAGGGCGCAGAAGTGGAATGGACTGGGGGAGCCCCGGACCGCAGAAGCGGAAATTGGTCTCGCACCTGCGGAACCGCAGAAGCGGTCAAGTGACCGCAGGTGCGGAAAGTGCTGGAGGCAGAGAGTGTTTTAAAAATCGGGATTTGGCCATTTTCTCTCATATTTTCTTGGTTTGGGCGATTCTTGGAGGGTTTCAAGAGGGGATTTTCATCATCAACGATAAGGTAAGCTATCCCCACCTATCTTGAGTTAAATACATTGATTATGTATGGATTTTAGCATGTAAATTGGTAGAAGTTTGGGGGTTTGTGGAAAACCTAGAAAAATTGATATTCTTGGAATTTGGCCACGATTTTGGGCATGAAATTGAGAGTAAATTATATATTTGAGTTCGTGGAGTTATGGGTAAGCTTAATCTTCCAAAATCTTCGGAATTCGGGCACGTGGGCCCGAGGGCGTTTATGTCAACTTTTTGATCGGGGTTAGGAATTATTATAAATTGGATTAATATGAGTAGTTTATCGTATATTAATGGAATTTCATAATCATTGGCTAGTTTTGGAGCATTTAGCATCGATTCAAGTCTTCGGAAGGGCGTGGAATGCCGGGTATGGATCTTCGGAGTAAGGTGAGTCTCCTTTCTAACCTTGTAAGAGGGAATTGTCCCCATAGGTGAAATAAACGGTTATGTGCTCCTATTTGTGGGGGCTACGTACGCACGAGGTGACGAGAATCCGTGCGTAGCTACTAATATGTGTAAGTCCGGGTAGTGTAGGACCCAAAAGCATGCTATACTTGAAATATCTGTAACCTTATTGACAATTGAATTTCTTAAATCCTATCGAATTGGTAAATGAATTTCTAAATAGATTAAACTTCATTTTCTTGAATTGTTAAAAGAGAATTGGCTTTTCCTTGGATAATTATTCCCTGATAAATTCAAGATTGACTGATTGTTGCGTTTATTTATATATGACCGCGTCGCACGTATGATTCACGAGCGGGGTAATAGATGCATCTATGGTTCGCGCCGCTTGACCCTCAGCGGTGCACATTTTACATTTATGTTGGATCGGGTCGTACGACCTCGGCATGAGTTGCGCATGTTTGAATTGCTTGTTTTGAGATTTATTGATATCGCCATCTGCTCTCCCCGACTTGAGATAATTGTTAATTAATAGATTATGAATCCGAAGACTTTTAATAAAAAGGAACTTCTACATGTTTAGTAATTCATTTGAATCTACTGCTGTCCTTAATAAATTCGTGAGTCATCTCTTTAATAATATTATTATTTTACCATTAGTAAGTGTCAAAGTTGCCATCTCGTCTCTACTTCTTCGAGACTAGGCGGGATACTTACTGAGTACACGTTTTTTACGTACTCATGCTACACTTGCTGTGCTTTTTGTTGCACAGGTACAGATATTTCTATTGGCCCATTGGGCGTAGCAGCACGGGCGACCCGGAGACTAGGTGAGCTGTATTTCCTCGAGGCGACCCGCAGCTAGTATAGTCTCTCTCTCAGAATTGTATTTACTTTCTGTCCAATTGTGTTCTGGACAACTGTTGTACTTTATTTAAATTCTTAGAAATTGCTCATGCACTTGTGACACCGGGTTCTGGGATGGTTATGAAGTATTTTGCATTAATTGCTTGTCATTTAATTTGAATTGAAGCGATTATCTTTTTATTTGTAAATTTGGAGGAAAATCATAGATTTCAAGAGTATTAAAACGAGAATTTAATTAAGTAATTTAGTTGGCTTGCCTGGCGGTGGTGTCCGGCGCCATCACGACCCTTAGTGGATTTTGGGTCGTGACACTGGAGTTCTAGCATAAGTATTGTCACGACCCGGATTTTCCACCATCGGGAGTCGTGATGGCGCCTACTGTTGGAGCTAGGCAAGCCAAACATTTAAACATTTTCGGATAACATCATAACAATAATAAAATACTGAGACTTTAAATAAATGCGGAAGTCTTTTAAAACATAAATAACTGAAAACCCAAAATGCAATAGTCTAATATTTCACTACCCAAGACTGGAGTCGCTATCTCACGAACTACTAAAGAGTGCTACAAACAAGTCCGAATAGAAAAATACATAATGTCTGTCTCGGTACAATGAAAACAAACAGAAAATATGGAAGGGGACTTCGGCCTGCGAACGCCAGCTAGGCTACCTCGTAAGTCCCTGGACTGAAGAGGGCTCCCGATCAACTACTGATGTGGTCCAAGAGCTGCTCCGGTACCGTAATCTGTGCAAAAGGCACAGAAGTGTAGCATCAGCACAACCGACCCCATGTGCTGGTAAGTGCCTGGCCTAACCCCGGCGAAGTAGTGACGAGGCTAGACAGGACTGCCAAGTCAACCTGTGCAGTTCAATATATATATATGCAATAAAGGAAAGAATACCGAAATTAAACAGTTAACTAGGGAGGGAAGCATGCTATGGGGGAGTACAAACCGGATATAAAGTCATCAACTTAAGTAAGAAACAGGGCAATAACAATAATTAACAAAAACAGGAGAATCAACAGTTGCATGGCATCAACCTTCGTGCTTTTACTCTCAGTCTCACCAAAAACGATCAAATAGAATGCACGGAATCACCCTTCGTGCTTTTCCTCACATAACTCTCATTTCATGGCACGGAATTATCCTTCGTGCAATTATAGTCAAAATCAGAGCACGGAATGTCCCTTCGTACATAAATAATCAAAACATGGCACGGAATGACCCTTCGTGCACATATAATCAAAACATGGCACGGAATGACCCTTCGTGCAAATATAATCAAACATAGCACGGAATGACCCTTCGTGCATTATCACTCTTCCTCACCCAACCAACAATCACAACCAACAGGCGAGGGAATAAGCAAATAATAAGAAATGTCCCGGCAAGGGAAAAACACAATTAAACAACTAAATCCCGGCAAGGGAGTAACAACAACAACTTTCTCATCCCGGCAAGGGAGATAATCAATATACTAAAACCATCCCGGCAAGGGATTAATCATATCTCTTTCCATTTCTTTCATTTCTTACTCAATAGTATTTTTATTGGTCGAGCCAACGCTCCAAAGAATTTATAATTCATAACCAATCCTCAAACTCTTCACATTATGTAGAATTCATCAATTAGCATAGAAGAGTCTCAAAATATCAGAAATACGTGCAAACAAGGACCCACGGTCATGCTAGACACCGGTGTATAGATACTCGTCACCATGCCTATACACCATACTCGATCATTTAGCATTTAGCAATTAATAACACTCTAATCCTACTCCCTCAAGCCAAAGTTAGATCAAACACTTACCTCGGTCCAAAGAATAGAAATCAATCCTCAAATACCGCCTTTCCTCTACAATCCGACTCCGAAACAATGATATCTAGGCATAATTAATTCGTTAATATCAATTAGGGCCCAACAACATAATCCCATAGCCTAGAAATGAGTTCCCTAACATTCTTCCAAAAATACCAAATTTAGACACCAGGCCCACATGGTCCAAACACGAGGCTCGGACCAAAACCCAATCACCCATAACCCCACGAGTTCAAATATATAATTTGTTTTAAGATTCGACCCCAAATTGAGGCTGAATCACCCAAAATTCCCAAAACCCTAACTCTACCCAAAACCCTTAATTTCTACTATGAATTCATGATTTAGGGCTAGGAAATTAGTGATTAGATGAAGAAATTAAGAGAGAATGAAGTTGAAAACATTTACCTAAGAAGCTATGGAGGAAAAGGCTCTTCAAAATCGTCTATGGGATGTTAGGGAGAAGAGTTCGTGTGGAAAAATGAGGAACATCCCGTGCTGCTACTGTTTTGAACTTTTAAAAAAAATCACTGAAGGGATTTACCCTTCGCGATCGCGATATCAAGGACGCGTTCGCGATGAAGAAGAACTGGGGGAATCGCGTTCGCGATTGAGAGCACACGAACACGAAGAAGGAAAGTTGGGGCCCTAGGCAAATGGCTTACGCGAACGCGAGTAGGCAGATGCGAACGTGTTGAAGGGTTTGAAGGGGCTACGCGAACGCGGGAAAGAGGGCCGCGAACGCTGAAGAGGAAGTTGACAGGGCACTGCGAACGCGAGCCTGAGGCCGCGTTCGCGAAGAACAAATTATCTGGGCAAAATTGCAGAAAAATCTGCTACCATTCCAAGTGTAAAAACACCCCAAACCACCTCCGATTCACTCCCGAGCCCTCGGGGCTCCCAACCAAACACACACACTAACTCAACAACATCCTACGAACTTAACCATGCGATTAAATCGCCAAAATAACATCATAAACGAGGAATCAAACCCCAAAATCATCACTTTTTCATCAAATCTCATAAACTTTCAAACTTAGAGTTTTAGGTCCGATACACGTCGAATGACGTCCGATTTCAACCAAACTTTACAGAAAGCGCTTAACACATATTTAAGACTTGTACCGGGCGCCGGAACAAAAATACGAGCCCGATACCATAGTCTTTTAATCAATTTTCATTTCCATTTTCCTTAAAAATTTCAGAAAAACAATTAAATAAAAAAATTCTTTTCCCGGGCTCTAGTCCTTGGAATTCGACTCCGGGCATATGCCCGAGTCCCATATTTTTCTACGGACCCTCCGGGACCGTCAAATCATGGGTCCGGGTCCGTTTACCAAAAATGTTGACCGAAGTCAACTTTAATCATTTTAAAGCCACATTTTAAAATTTTTCACAGAATTTAACATATAATCTTTCCGGCTACGCGCCCGGACTGCGCACGCAATTCGAGGCAACTAAAGGTGAGGTTTTCAAGGCCTCGGAAGCACGGAAAAAGAGAAAAATCCGGTGATGACCCTTTGGGTCGTCACATTTTCCACCTCTAAAACAACTGTTCGTCCTCGAACGGACAAAAGAAAGAAGTACCTGAGTCGGGAAATAGATGAGGATAACGGCTACGCATATCAGACTCGGACTCCCAGGTCGATGCCTCAGGAGGCTGACCTCTCCACTGGACATGCACTGAAGGAAAACTCTTCGATCTCAACTGTCGAACCTGCCGGTCTAGAATAGCTACCAGCTCCTCCTCGTAGGACAGATCCTTGTCCAACTGGACAGTGCTAAAATCTAACACGTGGGCTGGATCGCCGGATACCTCCGAAGCATGGACACATGAAACACTGGATGCACGGCTGACAAGCTGGGCGGCAAGGCAAGTCTGTAAGCCACCTCTCCCACACGATCGAGAATCTCAAATGGGCCAATGAACCTAGGGCTAAGCTTGCCCTTCTTCCCAAATCTCATCACGCACTTCATAGGTGACACTCGGAGCAAGACCCGCTCACCATCCATGAAAGCTACATATTGAACCTTACGATCCGCATAACTCTTTTGCCGCGACTGAGCCGAATGAAGCCTGTCCTGAATGATCTTGGCCTTATCCAAGGCCTCCTGAACTAGATCTGTACCCAATAACCGAGCCTCTCCCGGCTCAAACCATCCGACCGGAGACTGACATCGCCTACCATACAACGCCTCATATGGAGCCATCTGAATGCTGGACTGGTAGCTGTTGTTGTAGGCGAACTCTGCTAAAGGCAAAAACTGGTCCCACGAACCTCCAAAATCAATGACACAGGCTCTGAGCATATCCTCCAATATATGAATAGTCCTCTCGGACTGGCCGTCCGTCTGAGGATGGAACGCCGTGCTCAACTGAACCTGGGTGCCCAACTCCTACTGAACTGCTCTCCAGAAGCGCGAGGTAAACTGCGTACCCCGGTCCGAAATGATAGATACCGGCACCCCATGAAGGCGAACAATCTCTCGGATGTAGATCTCAGCTAACCTCACCGATGAATACGTGACTGCAACAGGAATAAAATGCGCTGACTTGGTCAGCCTATCAACAATGACCCAAATAGCATCAAACTTCTTCCGAGTCATCGGAAGTCCAGTAACGAAATCCATGGTAATCCTCTCCCACTTCCACTCGGGAAGCTCAATCCTCTAAAATAAACCACCAGGCCTCTGATGCTCATACTTAACCTGCTGACAGTTCAAACATCGAGCCACATATGTAACAATATCTTTCTTCATCCTACGCCACCAATAATGCTGCCGCAAGTCCTGATACATCTTGGCGGCGCCCGGGTGAATAGAATACCGCGAACTATAGGCCTCCGCTAAGATCAACTCTCGACGACATTGGGCACACAAACTCGCCCCTGCAATCTCAAAACACCATCATCATCTAAGGTCACCTTCGTGGCACCTCCACGCTGCACCGTGTCTCTCAGGACACACAAATGGGGATCATCAAACTGCCGATCACGGATACGCTCCAATAATGAAGAACGAGCGACCGTACAAGCTAACACTCTGCTAGGCTCAGAAATGTCCAACCTCACAAATCGATTGGCCAGGGCCTGAATATCCAAAGCAAGCGGTCTCTGGCTGACCGGAACATAAGCAAGACTACCCATGCTTGCGGACTTCCTACTCAATGCATCGGCCACTACATTGGCTCTCCTCGGGTGGTACAAAATAGTAACATCATAATCCTTCAATAGCTCCAACCACCTCCTCTGCCTCAAGTTCAACTCCTTCTGCTTGAACAAGTACTGCAGACTCTTGTGATCAGTGTACACCTCACACGTCACACTATATAGGTAATGCCTCCAAATCTTCAAAGCATGAATAATGGCTGCCAACTCGAGATCATGAACCGGATAATTCTTCTCGTGGATCTTCAACTGCCTCGAAGCATAAGCAATGACTCTGCCATCCTGCATCAATACCGCACCAAGCCCAATACGGGAAGCATCACAATAAACTGTATAAGGACCTGAACCTATGGGCAAAACCAATACTGGTGCCGTAGTCAGAGCTGCCTTGACCTTCTGAAAGCTCGCCTCACACTCATCTGACCATCTGAATTGGGCACCCTTCTAGCTCAATCTGGTCATCGGGGCTTTTATGGATGAAAATCCCTCCACGAATCGATGGTAATAACCTGCTAACCCCAAGAAGCTCCGAATCTCAGTAGCTGATGCTGGTCGAGGCCAATTCTTGACTGCCTCAATCTTCTTTAGGTCCACCTGAATACCCTCTACTGATACGACATGACCCAGAAATGCAACCGAACTCAACCAGAACTCGCACTTCGAGAACTTAGCATATAACTGGCTATCATTCAGAGTCTGAAGAACCACTCTGAGGTGCTGCTCGTGCTCCTCCTGGCTGCGGGAGTACACCAAAATATCATCAATAAAGACTATCACGAACATGTCCAAATATTGCCTTAACACTCGGTTCATCAACTCCACAAATGCTGCTGGGGCATTGGTCAACCCAAATGACATGACCAAAAACTCATAATGTCCATACCGAGTACGGAATGCTGTCTTAGGGACATCAGACGCCCTAATCCTCAGCTGATGGTAGCCAGATCTCAAGTCTATCTTTGAAAACACCTTTGCACCCTGAAGCTGGTCAAACGAATCATCAATCCTCGGCAGTGGATACTTGTTCTTTATCTTCACTTTGTTCAATGGCCGGTAATCAATGGACATCCTCATCGATCCATCCTTTTTCTTCACAAATAACACCGACGCACCCCAAGGAGAAACACTAGGCCTGATAAAACCCTTCTCTAGCAAGTCTTGCAACTGGTCCTTTAACTCCTTCAACTCTGGCAGGGCCATGCGATACGACGGAATAGAAATGGGCTGCGTGCCTGGGGCCAGATCAATACAGAAGTCTATATCCCTGTCGGGCGGCATACCCGGCAGGTCTGAAGGGAAAACCTCGGGGAACTCCTGAACAATAGAACAGAATCAATAGAAGGGACCTCTGTGCTGGAATCACGAACATACGCCAGGTAAGCTAAACACCCCTTCTCGACCATGCATCGAGCCTTCATATATGAGGTAACACTGCGGGTGGCATGACCTGGGGTCCCTCTCCACTCCAATCGGGGCAAATCCGGCAAAGCCAAGGTCACGGTCTTGGCGTGACAATCCAAGATAGCATGATACGGGGACAACCAATCCATCCCTAATATAACATCGAAATCCACCATGTCTAAGAGCAATAAATCAACACGGGTCTCAAGACCCTCAAATACTACCACACAGGAACGATGAACTCGGTCGACCACTATAGAATCCCCCACCGGTGTAGATACATAAACAGGAATACCCAAAGCATCACTAGGCATAGCCAGGTAGCGTGCAAAATAGGATGACACATAAAAATACGTAGACCCAGGGTCAAATAGCACTGAAGCATCCCTATCACAGACCAGAATAGTTACTGTGATAACAGCATCTGACGAGTCAGCCTCTGGCCTGGCTGGCAAAGCATAACACCGGGGTTGAGCCCCACCCCCCTGAGCCATGTCTCTGGGAAGATCGGCTACTGGCTGACCCCTACCTCTGCCGGTCCGAGCTCCACCTCTACGGTCTCTACCTCCACCTCTATGATCTCTACCCCCCCTAGCTGGCTGGGCAAGCTGTGGATCACCTGGTGCCTTTAATCATGGGGCGAGGACCCTGCTGCTGAGAACTACCCGAGGCTCGAGGGCAAAATCTGACAATGTGGCTCGGGTCACCACAACCATAACAAGCCCTCGGCTGCTGAGACTGCTGGCCCTGACGACCTGTATATCCTTCCCGGAAACTATAAAGTGGCGGTGCACTGATGGGCTGCTGATCAGAATAATGCTGCTGAGAACCACCACCGCCTGGAGTACCATGAGAAACCTGGAGTGCTGACTGAAAGGGTCTCGGTGGATGGCCTCTACCATAAGAATCCCTACCTCCAGACGAGGTACCACTGAACCTACCAGAATGACGAGGCCTCTTATCCGACACCTGACCACCTCCTCGTGCAAGAGCCATCTCCACTCTACGGGCCGCATTGGCCGCCTCCTGAAAAGAAATCTCACTACCAGCTCCCATAGCCATCTGGAGACGGATCGACTGAATCAATCCATCAATAAACCTCCGCACCCTCTCTCGCTCTGTGGGGAGTATAACAATAGTATGGCGTGCCAAATCAATGAACCGCGTCTCATACTGTGTGACTGTCATGGAGCCCTGCTGGAGGCGCTCGAACTGCCTGCGAAGTGCCTCCCGCTGAGTAACTGGGAGAAACTTCTCCAAAAACAACTTCGCGAACTGATCCCATGTCAATGCTGGAGACCCTGCTGGTCTAGATAGGCAATAGTCCCTCCACCAAGTCTTGGCGGATCCTGCAAGCCGGAAGGTGGCAAAATCGACCCCATTGGTCTCCACAATACCCATGGTCCTAAGGATCTCATGGCAGCTGAATAAGAAATCCTGGGGATCCTCTGATGAAGCACCGCTGAATGTGGTGGTGAAGAGCTTGGAGAACCTATCAAGCCTCCACAAAGCATCTGAGGACATAGCCGCTCCATCGCCGGTCTGAGTCACAATACCCGGCTGAACTGCCACAGCTGGCTGAACCACTGGAACCTGTGCCTGGGGAGCTACCTGCTCCGGAGTACGTGTAGCAGGAGTCTGAACCCTCCAGCCTGAGAAGTGGCTGGTGCTACTGGAAGCAAACCTACGTCTAGTGACGCTCTCCACAAACGCCTACCAATCTGACCAGAGCGTCTTGAGAACNGGGGTTGTGATTAAGCCATGAATATTGTTGTTTGATATTGACTTGACCTCGATTATAATTCACCAATATATGGTTGTTTCTCTAATTCTGTGTTTAATTGCTTAATTGTCTGGCCAGCAGTTAGGTTCTATTTACTATTTATGCTATGCTTGGGAAAGCCGTGTTTAGATTAGAGAAGAATTGAAGAGAGCATGATCTTAACCCTTAGGGGGAGCGGATTTGTGGTTAGGATAGGAATATACCTAGTCACCGTGCTTAATTAAATATCGTGATCTTAATGCGTTCTTAATAGATTGATTTCATAGGAATATAAGCGTTAATCTATTGAGAATAGGTGAGTAGTACTTCGGGAGAAGGCTATGAGAGCATTTATCGATTAATTAGCAACCATGAGTAAATTATATGAAGGGGAGAGTTAATTAGAACACAATATGATTAGTGAATTGATCACAACCCTGGAATATTTGTCTCTACTGAATACACAACGATCAACTCGTTACTTGATAATTTAGTTATTATTTAGAATCGTAGTATAGTATAATCATATTATTGGACTTTGCTTTTAGCTAGATTGAATAACAATTTTAGTGATTTAGTGAGTAGTTTACACAAGTCTGTGTGGGTTCGACACTCAACTTATCATTATATTACTTGTCGACCACGTATACTTGCGTGTGCGTTTGGGACCAACAAGTTTTTGGCGCCGTTGCCGGGGACTTGAATATTAGCTACTTGCTAGTTTTTGCTTTAATTGTTTATTTCGTCTAGTCTAACGTTACTTGATTGTTGCTATGAACTCAGGAACTTTGATTGAATGCGTAGGGTCAGAAGCCAGGACCGACTTGAAGGCTTTGATCCTGAACCTGAGAGAACATTTCACAGGAGGTTGAGGGAAGCAAGGGACACGAATAATATTCATGCACTTGTTCAATTTCCTGTGGACATGGCAGAGGAGCAACCCATGGCTGTTCAGGAGGTGGCGATGCCCAGCATTGCTAATGTCACCTCCAGTATCGTGAAGCCCAGAATCACTGGGCACTTTGAGCTGAAACAGAGCATGATCCAGCTGCTTCATGCAAACGGGCAATTCATGGGTCTTCCACACGAGGATCCACAGCAGCATATTCTGAACTTCTTGGAGATTAGTGATACTTATATCACTAACGGGGTCACTCCAGATTATGTGAGGCTCACACTTTTTCCATTCTCTCTGTTGGGCAAGGCTAAGCGATGGCTAAAGGCAGAACCAGCTAATTCCATTACAACATGGAATGATTTGGCGAGAAAATTTCTAGCAAGGTTCTTCCCTTCAGGCAAAACTGCAAAGATTAGAAGTGAGATAGTTGCCTTCAAACAGAAAGCGGGAGAATCTTTATACTCAGCTTGGGAAAGGTTTAAGGGGCTACTCAGAGACTGTCCTCATCACAATCAGACGAATGAAGTGTTAGCTCAAACTTTCATAGAAGGGCTACATTCTGAAACAAAGATCGTGGTAGATGCTGCAGCTGGGGGTCAAGTGTTGGAGAAAAGCTTTGACGAGATATATGCATTATTGAACAAATTATCTAAGAGCAATCCGGATTGGCAAGGAGAGATGGGCAGACACACAGTGCAAAAATCTGCAGGGGTTCTTGAGTTAGATGTCGTCTCAGCATTATCAGCACAGATTTCTACACTGACCAATCAAGTCAATCAGATGAACTTGAGTATCAACAAGCAACAAGTACAACTGTTGCAACAGGTTCAAGCTTTTTGTGAAATATGTGGAGAGGGGCACACGAGCGACATATGCCCCGCAAACCCAGAGTCTGTCTGCTTTGTGGGTAATTCAAATAGGGGCCAAACAAATCAATATGGGAACACTTACATTCCCAACTGGAGGAACCACCCAAACTTCTCTTGGGGCGAAAACCAGGGCAATCAAAATCAATACAGGCCTCAAGCACCTCAACAGCAGTATAGACCACCTCAGGTTGAACAACAAGCGAGTCCTACAAGTCACCTTGAAGACATGTTAAAAAAAGGTGATAGCTGAATAGCAAGCTCTCGCCACAACAGTGAGAAATTTGGAGCGTTAAATGGGACAACTTGCTAGTGCTCAAAATACTAGACCGGCTGGAGCTCTTCCAAGTGACACTGAAGCAAATCCTAGGGTGGCCCTTGATGCCGTGTCGTTGAGGAATGGGAGACAACTAGAAGAAGTTCAGTCTAAAAAGAGGAAGCAGGTGACTTTTAATGAGAGGCCAGCCACTATAGAATCAACATCAGAGAAAGCCAAGGAGCCAGAGAAGCCAGCTGGAGAGGCGGTGGCTGAGCAATCCCCACAATTGGTTGCAAGGCCACCACCTCCATTCCCTCAAAGACTGCAGAAACTAAGAGATAATGCCGCGTATAAAAAGTTTCTTGATATCTTGAAGCAGGTGCAAATCAATATTCCATTGGTTGACATCTTACAAGAAGTACCCAAATATGCAAAGTACATCAAGGACATTGTGGAAAATAAAAGAAGGCTAACCGAGTACGAGACTGTGGCACTCACTGAGGAGTGCAGTTCTAGAATTCAAGGCAAGTTACCTCAGAAATTGAAGGATCCAGGTAGTTTCACTATCCAAATCTCGATTGGTAAACATGCTGTTGGGCGAGCTTTATGTGATCTTGGAGCAAGCATCAATTTGATGCCGCTATCTGTGTTCGGACAGTTGGTGTTGGGTGAACCACGCCCAACGACAGTTATCTTACAGTTAGCTGATTGCTCCCTTGCTCATCCTGAGGGAGTGACTGAAGATGTGCTAGTTCAAGTGGGTTCTTTCATATTCCCTGCTGATTTCATTATCCTGGATTACGAGCTTGATCAGGAAGTCCCATTTATTTTGGGGCGTCCATTCTTAGCCACGGGCCGAGCTATTATTGATGTCTGCGAAGGAAAGATGACAATGAGAGTAGGTGACCGAGTGGAGGTATTCAATGTTTATAGAGCACTCAAGTTACCAGCCCATTATGAAGAGTTATCTATGATCTCTGTGGTGGAAAGTGATGCCACATCGTTAGTACCCTATATGAGCCCTGCAGATCTTGTTGAACTAGTATTGATTGAGGATGTAGAAAATAGTGAAGATGAAAGGATAGGAGAAATTGAGCAAGTGCTGGATATGTCCTGCAGTTATGTACATGGGGTTAGAAAATTTGAAGAGTTGGACAGGCCTGTCACTCTGACCTTCCCCAGGCCATCTATTGAAGAAGCTCCGAAGCTAGAACTCAAGCCACTTCCAGCACATCTGCGCTATGCTTATTTGGGGAACTCTGAGACACTGCCCGTGATTATTTCATCCAGCTTGACCAGCACTCAAGAAGAAAAATTGCTCAGAGTCCTCCGCGAGTATAAAAAAGGCCATTGGGTGGACTATAGCTGACATCAAGGGTATTAGTCCATCGTTTTGCATGCATAAAATCTTTTTAGAGGACGGACACCGCCCCAGTGTAGAGCAGCAAAGGAGATTAAATCCCGTTATGAAAGAGGTAGTGAAAAAGGAAGTAATCAAGTTGCTCGATACGGGTATCATTTTTCCTATTTCTGATAGCAACCGGGTAAGCTCGGTTCAATGTGTGCCCAAAACGGGAGGAATGACTGTAGTTGAGAACGAGAAGAATGAGCTAATCCCCACTCGCACTGTTACGGGATGGAGAGTCTGTATTGATTATAGAAGGCTCAATAAGGCAACTCGCAAGGATCACTTCCCACTCCCATTCATCGACCAAATGCTAGACAGGTTAGCCGGGCATGAATATTACTACTTCCTTGATGGTTATTCAGGATACAATCAGATTGTGATATGCCTAGAGGATCAGGAGAAGACTACTTTTACTTGTCCTTATGGCACTTTTGCCTTCAAGCGAATGCCGTTTGGTCTTTGTAATGCACCAGCCACTTTCCAGAGGTGTATGATGGCTATTTTCACCGACATGGTGGAAAAATTCGTGGAAGTGTTTATGGATGAATTTTCAGTTTTTGGGTCTTCTTATGATGATTGCTTGAGGAATTTAAGCAAGGTGCTAGCCCGTTGTGAAGAAACAAATCTGGTACTAAATTGGAAAAAGTGCCATTTTATGGTACAAGAAGGCATCATGTTGGGTCACAGAGTATCTAGGAGTGGCATTGAAGTTGATAAAGCGAAGGTGGAGGCGGTTGAAAAATTACCTCCACCTATCTCAGTGAAGGGTGTCCGGAGTTTCTTGGGACACGCGGGTTTCTATCGGCGCTTTATTAAAGATTTTTCGAAAATTGCTACTCCTTTGTGCAGGCTGCTTGAAAAAGATGTAACGTTCAACTTTGATGATTCTTGCCTCAAGGCATTTGAAGAACTTAAAAAGAAGTTGGTGACTGCTCCCATTATTGTGGCACCTGATTGGTCCTTACCATTTGAACTTATGTGTGATGCGAGTGACCTCACTATTGGGGCAGTGCTAGGCCAGAGGAAGGACAAGGTGTTTAATTCCATCTACTATGCGAGTAAGACTCTTGATGATGCACAACTGAATTACACCACCACTGAGAAAGAGCTGTTAGCTGTTGTGTGGGCCTTTAAGAAATTTCGGGCATACTTGGTGGGAACAAAAGTCATAGTCCATACCGATCATGCAGCAATCAGGTATTTGTTTACAAAAAAGGAATATAAGGCTAGATTGATGCGTTGGGTTTTATTGCTGCAGGAGTTTGATGTAGAAATACGAGATCGAAAGGGGACAGAGAACCAAGTAGCTGAGCATCTATCAAGGTTGGAAAATCACGATCACATGGAGGAGGGGGGCCAAATTAAAGAAGTATTTCCTGATGAGCAACTTTTTGCTATCACCCAAGACCCTCCCCCGTGGTACGCAGACTATGTGAATTAACTTGTGAGTGAGGTACTTCCTCCGAAAATCCAATCTGAAGCTAGAAAGCGATTTTTACATGATGTGAACTTCTATTACTGGGATGAGCTCTATTTGTTCAAGCAATGTGCTGATCAGTTGATGAGGAGATGCATTCCTGAAAAAGAGGTGGAATTAGGGTTGTATGATTGTCACGCATCATCTTATGGGGGCCATCATGGAGGAGATAGAACAGCTACAAAGGTGCTACAATCCGGTCTCTTTTGGCCAACTCTATTCAAGGATGCCCATGCATTCGTTAAGAAGTGTGACCAATGTCAGAGAACGGGAACAATCACAAGGAGGCATGAGATGCCTTTGAATAACATTCTTGAAGTTGAGCTTTTTAATGTGTGAGGGATAGATTTTATGGGGCCATTTCCACCGTCCAGAGGAAACAAATACATTTTGCTAGCAGTTGACTACGTGTCAAAATGGGTGGAAGCAATTGCTTTGCCAACGAATGATGCCATGGTGGTAGTTGCTTTCGTAAAAAAGAACATATTCTCG
Organism: Nicotiana attenuata; assembly: GCF_001879085.1. Taxonomy (NCBI): domain Eukaryota; kingdom Viridiplantae; phylum Streptophyta; class Magnoliopsida; order Solanales; family Solanaceae; genus Nicotiana; species Nicotiana attenuata. Next base: position 115,873 of record NW_017673004.1, read on the forward strand.
AGATTTGGGACTCCACGTGCTTTAATCAGTGATGAAGGGACTCATTTTTGCAATCGATTGTTGAATAACCTTTTAGCTAAATATGGAGTTCGCCACAGAGTTACTACAGCATATCATCCTCAGACAAGTGGGCAAGCTGAGGTGTCAAACAGAGAAATCAAGCAAATATTAGAGAAAACGGTGAGTGTAAATAGGAAGGATTGGGATGCAAAGTTAGATGATGCCTTATGGGCGTATAGAACTGCATATAAAACGTCAATTGGAGCATCCCCTTACAAGCTGGTTTATGGGAAAGCATGTCACTTGCCCGTTGAACTGGAACACAAGGCATACTGGGCCATTAAAAAGCTGAACATGGACCTTGAAGCTGCAGGCGAGAAAAGACTTATGCAGTTGAATGAGTTAGATGAGTTCAGGCTGCACTCTTATGAAAATGCTTAGCTATATAAAGAAAAGACAAAAAGATGGCATGACAAGCATATCAAGCCGCGTCACTTCGAGCCAGGCCAACAGGTATTATTATTTAATTCTAGGCTACGGCTGTTCACTGGAAAGCTAAAGTCGAGATGGTCAGGTCCGTTTGAGGTGGTGAGAGTCACGCCTTATGGTGCAATCGAGCTGCGAGCTTTAAATAGTGAGAGGAAATTCTTGGTGAATGGTCATAGAGTCAAGCATTATTGGGGAGAGTTAATTAGAACACAATATGATTGGTGAATTGATCACAACCCTGGAATATTTGTCTCTACTGAATACACAATAATCAACTCGTTACTTGATAATTTAGTTATTATTTAGAATCGTAGTATAGTATAATCATATTATTGGACTTTGCTTTTAGCTAGATTGAATAACAATTTTAGTGATTTAGTGAGTAGTTTACACAAGTCTCTGTGGGTTCAACACTCAACTTCTCATTATATTACTTGTCGACCACGTATACTTGCGTGTGCGTTTGGGACCAACAAGGACCACCACTAAAAGTTATGGTGGAATGATAAAAACTCTTATGTCCTTAAAACTCTTATGTCCTTAATCTGAGTCTAGGGTTTGAGCTTTAGGTATAGGGTCGTATTAGTTAAGGAGCGTTTTACTTTCACAGTGGAACTTTCAACGCAAAAAAGGGCAGTCCAGTGCACTAAACTCCCGCTATGCGCGGGTCGGGGGAAGAGCCGGACCACAAGGGTCTATCGTACGCAGCCTTACCCTGCATTTTTGCAAGAGGCAGTTTCCACGGCTCGAATCCGTGACCTCCTCCTGGTCACATGCCAGCAACTTTATCTGTTACATCAATACTCCCGTCAACACAAATTTAAATTAATCGAGCTCTATCACGGATACCGAATACTTGGTAAAAACCTTAGGAAACCTTTAATACGGCGACATCCATGAAATTACATGCATTAGAACTGAAAGGAGATGAGAAAGAACATTCCTCCATATACAAAGCAGACTGTCGTGCACGTGCTATTGAGCACCGCTTGATCAATGAGATTAGATGTCATCACATGCTACCATCAGCTTTAGGGCATCAATCCACAAACTTTCTCATTATTTATATTCTCAAAGTAATCTTCAATGCGTGAATTGATAATGTCCTCCCATTACACTGTCCTTATTTTCGAAAGCGGATTCAGAATTTTAATTTTATGAGTTCTAGATTTGGATTTTAGTTATAAGACGCATCACTTTGTTTAAGTTTTGAGTTCATAATTTAGCAGTTTCAACGAATTTTTAGTGTATTCTAAATATATAAATAAATTCAGGTCTAAGCTGAAATTTTCGAGTTCAAATAAACCCATAACTATAAAATTAGGTACACCCCTGCTTGTTCCAACTTCGATGGCGCAGGACAAGATATCATTCTCCTGAATGTTTTTCAGAAGTCTCATTTATTCTTGATATAAATTAATTAATTTAATTCCTATCAAAAGAAGCTGCTTATAAAAGTTCCTCCGACTTGAATCTTTAAAAATTTGAAATCTGTTAGCCCGTTTATATCACAGATATCCAGAAGGTAAGGTAACATGTTCCCTTAAAATTATTAAAATTCTTCCCTTATTTTATATTGGTAGAGGTTCGCCTAACGTCCCATCAATAAAGGTGATTTATTTAAAGAAAAAGATTGTATATGCCAAAGCAATTACAATCAGATACTTCACCCGACTATAAAATCCTTTATGAGTGAGCAGGTTACTTTAATTTGAAGACTGGGAATTTATAGGCAAAAATGGAAGTTTTACCACTTAACTCTGTCTCATTAAATATGATTTTCCATCGGACACGCCGTCAAATATATGGTTTCATATGGAAAATCAGTGGAAAACATTTCCGACGAACCAATTTTCGAGGAATATATATGTCTGAAATTTAAGAGAAAAATAAAAAAGAAATTATTGTTGGGGAACAAAAATTTAAAGAAAAAAAGAGAGGGTACAAAGGTACGATTATTGGAATATCGTGTGGAAAGTTGAATGTGTGGAAGATGAGCTGTGGAATGGGGAAGGGATCGGAGGGGGAAGAAGAAGATCATGTCAAGCCATGTGAATGGTTTATGCACGATGCTAAGCTTTCTTTCACTTTGTCTCCAAACTAACTTGACATGTAGGGCATGTGTCCCTTTTTGCCATTATCCCTTTGTTTATTTGTACCTTCCTCCCATATTCCCAATATATGTATATGTATATATAGTAGTTGTCATTTAATGAGGAGGAGTATTGGAGCAGCAGTAAGGTTATTTCTGTGTATGATCAATAGCTTACAGATTCAAGGTGTGAAATCAGTCATTGTTGTTTGTATTAGAATAAGCTGTCTACATCGTATCGGTGCAACCCTTTTGGAATTCTACGTGAACATGGGATGCTTGGTGCATCGAACCGTCTTATTTTTGTTGTCATTTACTCCCTCTATTTTAAAAAGATTGTCATAGTTTGACTTGACACAACTTTTAATAAAGAAAGAAAGACTTGTGAGATATATGGTCTTAAATAAGCTATAACATTTCAGTGGCTTTTAAAAAGTTTGAAACTTGTGGTCTGAAACTTGCCATAATATTTATGTGGCTATAAATAATTGTTATTAAGGAAATATTGAAATGTGTTAACTTTTTTTAAACAGACTAATAATAAAAAAGTACCAAATTTTTTGAAATGGGAGTAATAAACATGGGGGCACTAGACATGATAATTAAAAAGAGATTTAGTTTTCTACTAAGCCAATTGATCGCCGTAACATCAAGTTTAAGCAAGTGAAGTAAACGTAAAGCGTTGAATTTCTTTTAAACTATTCCTTTTTTGTCTGATGAAATAATATGTATAGAAACACACAAACAAGTAAAAACAGAGAATTATATAGTCAAACCTCTCTATAACAGCTTCGTTTATTCCGAATATTTTTGAATGTTATAGCGAAGTGCTGTTACATAGAACATATATTATAACATAATATGAAAATTGGTTCCGAAAAAGCTTGACTTGACTTTTATAGTAAAATATTATTATATAAGGATGCTGTTATAGAGAGGTATGACTGTATACGAAAAATGGATGTGATCAAGAGTCCAGCTATTAGGGTTATGACTCGCACAGGATACCAATATTCATCTACAAGACTGCAGCAACAAAGCTATGGATTGGATTGGATCAGATACCCATGCGTTGCTGCACCAGAACTCGAGATTTTGGTGCCTCAATTAAAGATACTACTATGGACTTGGAATAATATTTGTATGAGATAATGTGGCCCGTTTTGTTGTGAGTTGTAACGAAACTTGTCAGGTTATCTATACTATATTAAAAGCACGAAGACCCTTAGCGAAATGTCGTTCGCCTTTTTCTCTCTTTATAATCTGACTTCACACTGGACAAAATAGACATTAAATATTTTCCTAATATTTAGGATTTCCTAGTTCCTACGTAAGGGAAGATCTAATAACCAAAGTTAATTTTTTCCTAAATATTAGGAAAATAATTATTGCCTAATAACTAAAATTTTGAATTCAAGTTATTCAATTGTGATTTTGTTCCTTTAAAACTTGAATTCAAGTACGTATATTTTTATTCAGTAAAAAACGATCTAATAGAAAATTGTTTGGGTGAACTCATGAAGATCATCAAGTGCAAAAATCAAGGAAAGAAAATTGCCATAGGGTTTTGTAAGTTACTATTTAATCCTTATGCCTCTTCTGTATTTTAGATTATGGTATTCTGAGTTGTTAGAAACTTTGGGATTTCATCGAAGCGAACACCGCAACACATAGTTTTAATAAGTTTTTATTTTAATTTTATTTTATGTTCCTCACTCCTCAGAATCTATGTTTTGCAGCAATATATATGCCCTTTTTTCAATTTACAATGTGACATTTACCAGATTTTGTTTATTAAAACGACTTAAAATATAGTAGAATGACAATAGCACATAATTGCCAGACACAGTTATCTGATATTTAGTCAATTTTATATACTCCTCTTTGTTTAGTAGGATCATCACCTTTAAGCACAGTAAATTAAGTTATATCTTAATTTCAAAAGTTTAATTCTACTTATATAAATATGTTTGAAACATTGATAAATTGAAGTATGTCAAAGCACGAAGTCCCTATCGAAATGTCGTTCGTCTTTTTTTACACTTTTAAAATAGATTTCACATTGGACAAAAGTAACTTTTAATTATTTTTCTAATATTTAAAAGCTTACAATCAATTAAAATTTTACTTATTACATTATTTCTTATTTGAATTAGTTCCTAATATTTAGGATTATAACATCAATAAATATTTACCTTATATAAATCGCTAAACATGAATTATTTAGAATGTTAAGGTCTTCAAGTTAGACATCAATTAGAACTCGAATAAAATTCCGTCACAATTTTCCTCTTCGTTGAAAACAAAACCCATAACTATGTTGTAAATGTAACATGTAGAAATTTTTTTACTAAATGATTAATCACAATTCTATTTAAGTTATTATTTGAATTTTCATTTTTTTTTTGCATTTACTTCCAAAAAATGTTAATTTTCTCTCTCTCTCTCTCTCTCTCTCTCTCTCTCTCTCTCTCTCTCTCTCTATATATATATATATATATATATATATATATATATTAAGTTATTTATTGTACAATATTAGTCACTTTTAAGAGTTGAAGAATTAACCCAAATAGTCGCCCACCCTACCACTTAAACAAAAAATAGTCGATAAATATATAATATATGTATAATATATGCATAATTTATGCATTATATGTGTATAATTATGTGTAATCAACGCATAATCTACATACATGATTAAAAAAAGTAAATAATGAATATAGATGGCTATTCGTGTAAAGATCCTTTTAGCTTGCATTGTCACTCAACAATTTTTTTCCAGGATTTACATAGCCAACTTCTTCCTTCAAATCTCTAAAGGGCCGGATAAAAAGGATTTCGGTTATAGTTTTCCGTGCGATGGCCCAGGACGAGGTGGTACTTGTGATATTTCGATGGGAATGATTCAATCCTTTTTTGTGTGTGTTGTTTGACAAATCTATGAAGAATTGTGATAAAAATGCCTTTGTGTTACTTTTTTATTTTTAGTATTAAATAATACAAATAATAATTTTCAAAAGCTACTCTCATAAAAGTTTTCACAAATCATAATAAGGTATCAGAGAACCTTTGCGGGACATAATTTCTTCCTTGGTTAAACTAGCTAAGGACCAACATTCATTTTTAGGAACTTTAACTTTATTTTCATAATACAAATATATTAATAATATTGATCTAATTTTTATGGGATATTACTGGGTATGTTGTTGTTATTGTAATATTGATCTAATTTTTATAATGATGTATTTATTGATATAGGTACACGCGCGAAGCAAATACCCTAAGACTAGTTTAAATAAAAAGTACTTCCATTATCATTCTATCTGATATTAATTCATTATTTCATTCTAAAAAGAATGACATCTTAATGGGTGGTTGCTATGGGTTCTCTCAAGTGCAAGTTCATCTGCATGGCCACTAGTTTTTCAACGATAAAATGACATATAAATGACACATTTTTCTTTCCACGTCTCATTTTATAGGTATTGGATTGGATAAGGAATCTAAAAGAAATTAATTTGACCTATGATAGTGAAAGAAATATCAAAGTAATAGCTGGGAAGCTATTTGTTACGACCCAAAAACCACAAGTCGTGATGGCATTTATTTGTAACACCCTTCGTGCTTCTATCTCTGCCTCACCATATATATACACAATATTTGTGACAAATATATTAGCACGGCAACACCCTTCGTGCGTTCAACTCATCGTCCGAAATGTATGAGTAAAAGTGTAACGACCCGACCGGTCGTTTTGGGCTCTAGCACGTCGTTCGGCAGTTTGAGGCCGTGAGCAGCTTCACATCAGGTATTATGACTTGTGCGCATGGTCGGAATTGAATTCCGGGAAGTTCGGAGTTGATTTGGAAAGAAAATTCTTATTTCAGAAGCTTTAAGTTGAAAGAATTTACTAAGACTGGATCTTCAAGTAAACGACCTCGGAATCGGGATTTGAAGGTTCCAGCAGGTTCGTATGATGATTTCGGACTTGGGCGTATGGCCGGATCGAGTTTTGGGTGACCCGGGAGCGTTTTGGCTCCTATTGTGGAAGTTAGCATTTTTGGGAGAATTTCATAAATTTGGGTTGAAGTACATTTCAATGCTATCGATGTCCGTTTGGTATTCCGAGTCTGCGAATAGCTCCGTATGGTAACTCTGGTATTGAGAGCGCGATAGGAAGTGAATTCGGAGGTCTGTAGGTCATTTTGGAGTCATTTGCCTAAAGATAGAAATTTGAAGGTTTTTGAGAAGTTTGACCGGAAGTGGACTTTTTGATATCAGGGTCGGATTCCGATTCCGGAAGTTGGAGTACGTCCGTAATGTCAAATATAATTTGTGTGAGAAGTTTGAGGTCAATCGGACAGGATTTGATAGGTTTCGACATCGAATGTAGAAGTTTGAAATTTTAAAGTTCATTAAGCTTGGATTGGAGGTCGATTCATGATTTTAGCGTTGTTTGATATGATTTGAGGCCTTGAGCAGGTCCGCATTATGTTATGGGACTGGTTGGTATGATTAGTTGGGATCCCGGGGGCCTCGGGTGGATTCCGAATGGTTAGTGGATCAAATTTGGAATTTGAAGAAGGATTGCAGCAGCTGGTATCTGGTGTAACCGCACCTGCGAGGTTTTGGCCGCAGGTGCGTAGACGCAGAAGCGGCCAAAGGGGCGCAGCTGCGGTTGACAAGGGAGAAGGCTGGGACCGCAGATGCGGTCATGTAGCCGCAGAAGCGGGACCGCACCTGCGGAAGGAGAAGCGCATAAGCGGAAGGAGAGGGCCTGGTAAAGGACCGCAGATGTGGTAGTGTGACTGCACCTGCGGAACCGCAGAAGCGGTCAAGTGACCGTAGGTGCGAAAAATCTGGAGGCAGTGAGTTGTTTTAAAGTCGGGATTTGGCCATATTCTTTCATCTTTCTCTTGTTTGGACGATTTTTGGAGAGTTTCAAGTGGGGGTTTTTCATCATCAACGACAAGGTAAGCTAACCCGACCTATCTTGAGTTAAATATATTGATTATGTATGAATTTTAGCATGTAAATTGGTAGAAATTTGGGGGTTTGAGGAAAACCTAGAAAATTGGTATTCTTGCATTTTGACCACGATTTTGGGCATGAAATTAAGAGTAAATGGCATATTTGAGTTCGTGAGGTTATGGGTAAACTTTATCTTCAAAAAATTTCGAAATCCGGGCACGTGGGCCCGAGGGCATTTTTGTCAACTTTTTGAGCGGGGTTAGAAATTGTTATAACTTGAATTATTATGAGTAATTGAACATGTATTAATGGGTTTACGTAATCATTGGCTAGTTTTGGAACGTTGCGCATCAATTTGAGTCTTCGGAAGGGCGTGGAATGCCGGTTATTGAATTTCGGAGCGAGGTGAGTCTCCTTTCTAACCTTGTAAGAGGGAATTGTCCCCATAGGTGAGTTAATTGGTTATGTGCTCCTATTCGTGGGGGCTACGTACGCACGAGGTGACGAGAGTCTGTGCGTAGCTACTATTATGCTAATGTCCGGGTAGTCTAGGACCCAAAAGCATGCTTACTTGTAATAATTATAACCTTATTGATAGTTTAAATTGCTTAAGTCATATCGAAGTGGCAAATGATTTTCTAAAAGAGTTAAACTTCATTTTTCTTGACTTGCAAAAAGGAAAATTTACACCTCCTTGAATAATTATTTCCTTGATGAATGTCTTGATTGACTGTTTGAATATGTGTTTCTATGTGTACCTGCGTCGCATGTATGATTCGCGAGCAGGGTGATTGTTTATTTATATTTGACCGCGTCGCAGGTATGATTCGTGAGCGGGGAATTAGATGCATCTATGATTCGCGCCATTCGACCCTATGGCAGTGCACAATTTAAATATTGTTGGATCGGGCCGTACGACCTCGGCACGATTTGCGCATGCTTGTACTGCTTGCCTTGAAATTTATTGAAGTTGATATTGTTTCTTCCCGGCTTGAGAATAAATGTATAAATGATGAAAAGGAATTTCGGAATTTCCTATAAAAGAAAGAATTGTTTACTTGCTTCATTCTATGGAATTACAATCAGATTTATAAAAATCCTCGATTTATTATATTATTGATGTATCATCATTGGACCACTAGTAAGTGTCGAAGTCGACCTCTCGTCTCTACTTCTTCGAGATTAGACGGGATACTTACTGAGTACACGTTGTTTTCGTACTCATGCTACATTTGTTGTGCATTTTTGTTGCACATGCACATGTATTTCTAGTGGCCTACTGGGCGTAGCAGCATTGATGATACGGAGACTAGGTGAGCTGCATTTCTCGAGGTGACCCGCAGTTAGTATAGTCCCCTTCAGTGTATCGTATTTACTTTCTGTCCAATTTGTATTCCGGACAATTATTGTACTTTATTCAATTTCTTAGCAATTGCTCATGCACTTGTGACAACGGATTCTGGGATAATTATGGGATTATTTAATATTAAGTTTGTTAAAGACATCAATATCTATTCAGTGAAATTCATTACTTATTGTTTAATGTATTAAAGAAACTATTTCGAAAATATTAAAACAAGAAATTACTAGTAAATTGGTGTTGGCTTGCCTGACAATGGTGTCCGGAGCCATCACGACCCTTTGTGGATTTTGGATCGTGACAACATGGTATCAGAGCACTAGGTTCCCTTAGGTCTCACGAGTCATGAGCAAGTCTAGTAAAGTCTCGCGGATCGGTATGGAGACGTTTGTACTTATCTTCGGGAGGCTACAGGGCTGTTAGGAGCACTTCCTTTCTTGATTTCCTCATCGTGCGATTTGATTCCCTTTGAGGCTTATGCCTTCATTTCCTTCCCGTTCAATCTTATGCGAGGCGAAGCGCTGGTCACGAATCAGTGAATGAGTAATTGTAATGGTACTACGAATGTGGTGCGGGATATTTCTCCCTGCGTGGTTGTCTGAGCCATTATCGTCGCCTTGTGGAAGGATATTCTATCCTTTCAGCTCAGTAGCTGTACTTCTGAGAGCTCTGAGGCTAGGCACAGGTTGCCATGGTACTTATGAACGGTTGTCGCGCAGTATTGGTGTGATGGTAGGATGCTTGCCTACGTGTCGGGGCAGTGAATGACTTGAAGGGAGGTTTACTCAGTGCATGATTTAGAGATTCGGTATTTTATTCCCGGCGGGGAAAAAGGCAATCGGGCTAAGAATGTTCAGATTTGGGTTGATGGAGTAACGAGGCTTGGTATTTGCGAGCGTGGTGGAATTTTCATCTATGATGAGGTACCGTTGTCCTTGTTGAATGTACTAAGTTCGCCGGTGTTAAAACCTTCTATAATTCACCTTTGGGGCAGGATATTGTAAGATAATAATGGAGAAGCGGCAGTCAGAGATCGCGGCGTGTTGTTCAGGATTGAATCGATGTTTATAATGTCGATGGCTCGAGAAGACATGATCTCCGGAGAGGTTTAATGTTAGTAGCGGTCTATTGGTTCAAGAGCTACTGAGTTAGATTTTAATCTAAGGCATCAGATGAGCGGCGAAGGATGATGAAGGACATGTGGAAAGTGTCATGCGGTGGTTAAATTTCTAGAAGGCTAGGTGTAAGAAACGGAAGTCGAGTAGTTGTTAAAGAAGAGGGGTTTAGCCAAAGTGGGAGAGTGGCAGAGTAGCAAATGGGTTTTGTGGTAGGATGACCGCACACCCCAAAGAAAAGTCTAGAGTGAACTGGGATTCAGGGTGGACAGCGACTGAGTTTACGGAATTCATTTGAAATGTCGGCTATTATATGGCGGGAGATTTGTCACGACAGGAAGGAGTTGCTTGATATTAAGAAGGATACAACATTACTTCGAATTAGAAGATATTATTGCACATTTAGTTGATGCCCATAAGAAGTGAGTGGACTAGTACAATTGGTGAGTGAGTACGCACTCAAGATGGGTTACTGATGTCGTAGTAATTGTACCTTGTGCAGCGACGTTGGAAGATGACGGCGCGTAGTTTCCACATTTGGGGTTGTCTCCTATGAGCAGATCAACGGTCACGTAGTTGGCAAAGCTTCGGGGAAGGATTCTACTAGCTATACGGTAAAGAGATCGGTCATGTGAACGTGGTTAATGATTCAGAGTGTTCATGAAGAGTTTTACAGAAAGATTTCGGGGAATTTGACGGGTTGGTTGTGCTAGATCATGTCAACCCTTGTTGGGTTCTAGAGTTGTGTAATGGCGACTTCAAGCTAAGTGGGAGAGTCCCACCCCTACGATTGGGTTGTATGGTTATCTTCTTGCGAGATTATGGGTTATCGGCGTATTGGTAGGTTGTTTCGGCTAGGGGAAAGGAACATAAGTGGTAATTTGAGAAAAGGAATTGGTAAAGGTGTGCCATAATTGGCTTGATCGGCTCATGTTCAAGCTTTGGGAAGACTCAGGATTTGTGTTTCGTGCGGAGGTGATTTACAGGGAAGTGATTCAGTCGGGTGCTCCATGGAGATGGGTGTTCGTGTGCCAGCGGAGCCTCGGAGTTGATTATATTCGGGACCAAGCTAGAGTGGATGACTCTCAACAATGGTCCTAGTGAATTCAAAGGTTAAAAATGTGGTGCCTAAGGATTCAAGCCCGCAGTATGTTAAGAATTGAGCTTTTGAAGCACCTTATGATAAGAGGCTCAGAATGTTCTATGATGTTTTGACTTGTAGTGTAGCATTGGGTGGAAAAGGAGAAAAAGACTTTGGATTTGTAAATGAATCATCATAACGGGTGTATCAATCGAAGGTGCAAATGTGCGTGCAAGGAGTGTATGAAACGATTCATAGGTTTGGAGACGGGGTGGCCTCGTGGAATGGGGTCACTCAAGGTGAGTGCGGATTCGGGTTGGTGAAATAAGGAATGGAGCTATTATTATCTCTAAGGCAAGTTAAGGATTAATTAGCAGAAGATAGATTGGTTAGCCATGGTAGAATTGGCATAGTGATGGCGGTACGTGTGAGGCTCGACGGCCGCCGTAATGGATATTGTTTGGAAGTATTCAAGTATTATGGCCTGTTATGTGTAGGCGGATCCCGGAAGGGTTATAGTGGTTTAGGCCACTACTTGAGGATTTGAATGTTCTACGGTTATGAGGATTCACTCGTGTGTTACTATGGTTCTCTTGGAATGAGTTAAGTAAAACGTTTCCATGTGAGGAAGTGCGTACCATGTTAGTGGTCCAGGAGTTGTGATGAAATTCTTGTACTATCGCGTGTTGGCTTGCTAGGTGCAGTGAGCAGTATGAAATTTGAAAGTGAGGATCAAGGTTGTCGTTCGGTGTTGGCAAGGATGTCACAAGCTCGGAGGAGCAGGAAAGGGATTTGGATGTTTAGAGTAAGCCGGCATTGTCTTCGGCGTCACCTGATATCGGTGTTTTGTGAAAAAGGGCTTTGCATCCTGGTTAAGGATTCTCGATCGCTTTTCAGCGTTAGTGCGACCGGTGGTATGGATGCGCAAGCCTGTTGTCTGAATTCGGAGGGTCGTGGGAGCGTGCCCCATGGGAAGGTTGTATGAATGTGACATGTAGTCACTTAATTGATTGAAAATTTAAACCAAGTGTGAAGGTTGTGGTAATATCGCTAATTTGAGAATTTATGCCTGAAGGGCACTCGGTTTATTGTGTTGTGGACTGTGGAGGTTTGCTCCGGTTATGATGGTTGCTTCTTATGAGTCATGGGAAAGAGGGATTATTATGGATCCTTGAAAGGTTATTTGCCTAGTACAGTGCGATCGGAATCGGCTTGAGGTCGGTGGGTGGATTTAAATATAAATATGGGCTCTATATCAGGCCGGATGTGTTCATTTAAGCATAACGCTCCTTATGGAGGAGTATTCGGACGTTGGATGTTATTTCGTCGTTGGTTATTTCATGCAATGCTATATTGCGTCGTGTGAGTTGTGAACGGCTCGATAATTTTCTTATGTGTTGAGGTTCCGCGTAGCGATGATGTTATATGAGCGGTATGGCTCTTTAGTTTCAGAAGATATATCGCACCTCAGTGTGCTTGAGTTTGTTAGCTTATGGCGCTATATGTCTCCCCGGGATGGTATTATGCACTTAGCGTGCTTGTGACTGATATTCTGCATTTTGTAGTAATGAGCAATTTAGCTCGGTGTGTATCTCCTTATGTGATTTCTATGTGTGGCTCGGGTGGTACGCCGCCACGGGTGTGTTGTCTGGATTGGGTTGCACGCCGCAAGAGCGTGATGTTGAGTACAGTCCCCTATATTATTTTGTGTGTTTTGTTTCTCATTTTTCAGAGGAAGGTTTATAACACCTTCTCGGTTGTCTAATTAGTTTCGTGGGTTGAGTAGTCCCTTCCAGAGTTCGTCTCCCTTATGTATTACGTTCGAGTTGGTAGCCTATTGGCACATTGTGGCATCATATGAGACTTTTGGTCATGTCAGGGGTGGCTTGTTGCCTGAGCAATTCGTACTGGGTGAGACAAGGTTATTGGATCTAGGATCAGTGCAATCGGATTATATGAACTATATTAAAGAGCAAAGATCATTATTTGGTTCAGAATGAGGTAATGTTCTTGTCAGAAGTATAGACTTAATGATTTGTTGACCCGGCAGTTGGTTATGAATTTCTACATGTCTCTGTATTGTAAGAGTTGGAACAAGACTTATTCACGTCATGAGGTGCATTGTGAGCATCAGATTCGGGGAATGTCGGTTATTATGATCAGAGAATGTTACCCACTACAAGAAAATTGCGTATTACATGGCGATTTTTCTGGGAATTATAAAAGAAAATTCACAGGTAATTCAGTTTCTTGCGGATTTTCCTTCCAAAAAAATTCGATGGAAAAACTTTCATAGGTAATTATTACTTGGGGATTTAAAAATCCCTAGATAAATTACCTGGGAATTTTGAATCCGCATATAAAGTAGTTGGGAATTTCAGATCCGCATGTGAGTTACTTGCGGGTTTTTTGGTATATTTTACCAAAAATTCGCATGAAACTTTTGGAAAAATTTGATGAAGAATTGGAGTTTTCTTGCGGATTTTTCCTAGGGAAATATCTGCAAGTAAATCCCCACAAAATTCTTTAAAATTTTTGGGACAAAAATTTATATTGTCCTAATATTTTTATTTTTAGAATTATTTTCTTAGGCAAATCTTCCAAATATATACTTATTTTTGTCTCACGTATTTATCCCCCACTCAAGATATTGTGTAGTAATTAGTATTTAGTAATTATAATATTAAATCTTATTATTACATATTACTACACTAATATTTTCTATATTTATATTTGTATATGCCTTACTTAGGAGCTTACATCATATGAAGCCCATACTAGTGAAGTCATAACCATTGGACTTACTGGAATGAGCTCACCTTATAAAGTAGAAAAGTTTACATGTTTCAGTCGATGTTGGAACAGAGGATGTTCCAACTTTTTCTTCTCTTCCCATGGAGTATTTGTTTATTAATTTATCCGTTTTATTATATGTTTCTTTCTTCTTCTTTTTTCAAATAGTACATTAAATAAGGATTTCATAAATCAAATAAACGTTATTTTTCAAGTAAAAACAAGTGAATAAAATTATGATTATTTTTAAATTTAAAGATACTCTTAGTTGTTTTTCTAGAATTTCATTTATAATCCTGATATAACACATTAATTTTTTATATAGAAAATATATTAACTAACAAGAATTAAACATATTTTACATTAATTAAGTAATTAGTAAGAATTGTTTCGCTAATTCCAACAATGTATGCATGATTGCGTCATTTCAATAATGTTAGATATTAATCAAGAGATAATAATGTAAGAAAAAAAAAAACAAGATCACTTGATACTTAAGTTTCAATACTATATTTTACAAACTAATATCACTTAAGCGACATACTGTAATTAGGTTTCATCATTCTAACTATACATGGAAGAAAAATAAGATACGTAAGCTAGAAAGTTAATAAAATTAGTTATATTTTATAAATATAACTTAATTTTTTTTTGCTTAGAATTAAACTTAAACTATTTACTTATTTGCAATTTAGTATATTTTATAATGATATTAACTTTACTATATCCTTTTATATCAATCATATCAATATAATTCTTAAAATAACTACATTTATGATAATTATTTTTTATTTGTTTTAGAAAAATAATAACTAGTTATATTATGCTCAATGACTTGTAATTAAAACTTTCAACTTAGGGACTATGTGTCCCATTTCACTCCGAAACCAAAATCAAACACCCCGGCAAATTACAACGCCACGATATAGCATAGAGGAAGCATAATTTAGGGGATCGGGGTTAAAATACTCATAACGACCGGCCGGTTCGTTACAATTTTTTATATCAAACACATGAAAAATTTAATTCTTAAAGTAATTAGATTTATGATAACTATTTTGCTATTAAATTTATTCAGAAAAATAATAACCGGCTATATTATGCTCAATGACTTGTATATTCAATCCAACATATCTCACACAACGATATTTTAACTATGTTTACTTATAAATAAATCAATAAAATATAAATTAGATATAATCAATACTGAAGGATTTTATTTTACATATCATATTTTTTTAACATTTAAAAAAATATAAATTTTAAATCAAAATTTTTTTTTCTTATATTTCAAATAATATTTTTAAAGTGTATTTAAAGAATTTCAAGCTTAATTATGTGGCTACAAAATTCTCAGGTAAATTTTCAAGTTACTATATATCCAACTAAAAAAATAACTATAAAATTACCATATTAATTTCAAGAACAAATCCCCAATCGAAACCATATCAATGATATACCCATGTAAATTTGCAAAAATAATTCTTCACCTAAAATCACACAAATAATCTTCAATTAATTTTTTAGGTAATAAACTTTTTAGCTAAATTCCAAGAAAATATTTCCAGCTAAACCTGCAATAATAAGATTTAAGGTAAAAATTCTCAAGTAAAGTTCTAAGAAATAATTCAAGCTAAAATTGCAAGAACGAAGTTTCTAGGTAATTTTCTAGCTAATAAAATCTCCGTGCAAATCCTCAAGAATAATTCCCAGCTAAAATCGCAGCAATAAAATCTCCAAATTAATCCCTAGATAAATCCCTAGGGAAAAATCCCCAACTAATATACGACAACAAATTCCCAAGTACTTTCATAGGTAATAACATCCCTAGGTAAATCTCCAAGGAATAATCCCCAGCTAAAATCCCAACAATAAATTCCCAAGTAAATCCCCAGAGAAAAATCCATAACTAATATACAACAAAATTTCCAAGTAATTTCGTAGGTAATAACATCCTCAGGTAAATCCCCAAGGAATAATTCCCAGCTAAAATTGCAACAATAAATTCCCAGGTAATTCCCTAGGTAATATAATACCTATGTAAATTTTCAAGAAATAATCCCTAACTAAATCCGCAAGTAACATTACATGGGGAAGTTCCTACGAAATTACAAAGGAAATAATTTTTTTTATATTATTTATCGTCTACCTGCGAAATTACCTACAAAAATGATATTTGGGAATTATTTTCCCAAATAAATCTCCAGGTAATATTTTGGCGCTAAATGGCGCCAAATTTATTTGCGGATTTACCTGGGGAAATTGAATTGGCAGGTAAATATTTTAGAGTCTAGGAATTATTAGATTTTTGCATGAAAATTTGCAGGAATTATCTGCGGAAAAAATTCCCATGTAATTTGAGGTTTTCTTGTAGTGTGGTCCTGTGGATGATGTGGTGCATGGTGAGAATTCGGCAAAGGTATGCAGTCATGTTCTGGTACCTCGTGTAGTGATTGATACGGTGTTCATATATTGGAAGCAGGCCTGGCTGAGAATTCCGGATGCTGGTATTGGGCTCTAAGCTTATTTGCTTGAATAAAAGGGAATATCTTCAGAATTGATCGAGCTAACGCGCTCAACTGGGTTGTAGTAGCACGGGTAGGTGCACGAAGTATTAAGCAGGGATTTCAGACAATTCCAACGCAGTTCTTAGCACGTTCGAGGACGAACGTATGTTTATGTGGGAGAGAATGTAACGAACCGACCGGTCGTTTTGGGCTCTAGCACGTCGTTCGGCAGTTTGAGGCCGTGAGCAGCTTCACATAAGGTATTATGACTTGTGCGAATGGTCGGAATTGAATTCCGGGAAGTTCGGAGTTGATTTGGAAAGAGAATTCTCATTTCGGAAGCTTTAAGTTGAAAGAATTGACTAAGACTGGATCTTCGAGTAAACGACCTCGGAATCAGGATTTGAAGGTTCCAGCAGATTCTTATGATGATTTCGGACTTGGGCGTATGGCCGGAATGGGTTTTGGGGTGATTCGGGAGCGTTTTGGCGCCTATTGTGGAAGTTAGCATTTTTGGGAGAATTTCATAAATTTTTGTTGAAGTACATTTCAATGCTATCGATGTCCGTTTGGGATTCCGAGTCTGGGAATAGCTCCGTATGGTGATTATGGTATTGAGAGCGTGATCGGAAGTGAATTCGGAAGTGTGTAGGTCATTTTGGAGTCATTTGGCTAAAGATAGAAATTTGAAGGTTTTTGAGAAGTTTGACCGGAAGTGGACTTTTTGATATCAGGGTCAGATTCCGATTTCGAAAGTTGGAGTAGGTCCGTAATGTCAAATATGATTTGTGTGCGAAATTTGAGGTCAATCGGACGGGATTTGATAGGTTTCGGCATCGAATGTAGAAGTTTAAAATTCTAAAGTTCATTAAGCTTGTATTGGAGGTCGATTCACGATTTTAGCGTTGTTTGATGTGATTTGAGGCCTCGAGCAGGTCCGCATTATGTTATGGGACTGGTTGGTATGATTGGTTGGGGTCCCGGGGGCCTCGGGTGGATTTCAGATGGTTAGCGGATCAAATTTGGAATTTGAAGAAGGTTTGCAGCAGCTGGTATCTGGTGTAACCGCACCTGCGAGGTTTTGGCCGCAGGTGCGAAGACGCAGAAGCGGCCAAAGGGGCGCAACTACGGTTGAGAAGGGAGAAGGCTGGGACCGCAGATGCTGTCATGTAGCCGCAGAAGGGGGACCGCACCTGCGTAAGGAGAAGCGCAGAAGCGGAAGGAGAGGGCCTGGTGAAGGACCGCAGATACGGTAGTGTGGCCGCACTTGCGGAACCGCAGAAGCGGTCAAGTGACCGCAGGTGCGGAAAAGCTGGAGGCAATGAGTTGTTTTAAATTCGGGATTTGGCCATATTCTTTCATCTTTCTCTTGTTTGGACGATTTTTGGAGAGCTTCAAGTGGGGGTTCTTCATCATAAACGACAAGGTAAGCTAACCCCACCTATCTTGAGTTAAATATATTGATTATGTATGGGTTTTAGCATGTAAATTGGTAAAAATTTGGGGTTTGAGGAAAACCTAGAAAATTGATATTCTTTTGGGCATGAAATTAAGAGTAAATTGCATATTTGAGTTCGTGCGATTATGGGTAAACTTTATCTTCGAAAAATTTCGGAATCCGGGAACGTGGGCCTGAGGGTGTTTTTGTCAACTTTTCGATCGGGGTTAGAAATTGTTATAACTTGCATTATTATGAGTAATTGAACATGTATTAATGGGTTTATGTAATCATTGGCTAGTTTTGGAACGTTGTGCATCAATTTGAGTCTTCGGAAGGGTGTGGAATGCCGGTTATGGAACTTCGGAAGGTGAGTCTCCTTTCTAACCTTGTAAGAGGGAATTGTCCCCATAGGTGAGTTAATTGGTTATGTACTCCTATTGGTGGGGGCTACGTACGCACGAGGTAACGAGAGTCCGTGCGTAGCTACTATTATGCTTATGTCCGGGTAGTCTAGGACCCAAAAGCATGCTTACTTGTAATAATTGTAACCTTATTGATAGTTTAAATTGCTTAAATCATATGGAAGTGGCAAATGATTTTCTAAAAGAGTTAAACTTCATTTTTCTTGACTTGCAAAAAGGGAAATTTACACCTCCTTAATATTTGTTTCCTTGATGAATGTCTTGATTGACTGTTTGAATATGTGTTTCTATGTGTACCTGCGTCGCATGTATGATTCTCGAGCAGGGTGATTGTTTATTTATATTTGACCGCGTCGCAGGTATGATTCGCTAGCGGGGTAATAGATGCATCTATGGTTCGCGCCATTCGACCTTCTGGCAGTGCACAGTTTTAATATTATTGGATCGGGCCGTACGACCTCGGCACGATTTGCGAATGCTTGTACTGCTTGCGTTGAAATTTATTGAAGTTGATATTGTTTCTTCCCGGCTTGAGAATAAATGTATAAATGATGAAAAGGAATTTGGGAATTTTCTATAAAAGAAAGAATTGTTTACTTGCTTCATTCTATGGAATTGCAATCATGTTTATAAAAATCCTCGATTTATTATATTATTGATGTATCATTATTGGACCACTAGTAAGTCTCAAAGTCGACCTCTCGTCTCTTCTTCTTCGAGATTAGACGGGATACTTACTGAGTACACGTTGTTTTCATACTCATGCTACACTTGCTGTGCATTTTTGTTGCACATGCACATGTATTTCTAGTGGCCTACTGGGCGTAGCAGCATGGATGATACGGAGACTAGGTGAGCTGCATTTCTCGAGGCGACCCGCAGTCAGTATAGTCTCCTTCAGCATATTGTATTTGCTTTCTGTCCAGTTTGTATTCCGGACAGTTATTGTACTTTATTCGATTTCTTAGCAATTGCTCATGCACTTGTGACACCGGGTTCTGGGATGATTATCGAATTATTTAATATTAAATTTGTTAAAGACATCAATATTTATTCAGTGAAATTCACTACTTATTGTTTAATGTACTAAAGAAACTACTTCGAAAATATTAAAACAAGAAATTACTAGTAAATTGGTGTTGGCTTGCCTGACAATGGTGTCTGGCGCCATCACGACCCTTAGTGGATTTTGGGTCGTGACAAAAAGAACCAACCAGATGACAGAAATATCGATAATCGGAATTACAAAGTAGGAAATACGCAAGTAACAACAATGGACAAAGATACATATGTGGGCAACAGTAAAAGACTAAGCGGAAAGCACGTGAGTAATAACAACAATTGGAAAACAAGGAATATCAACTTCAATTAACTAGCATATTGGAGGCCTAAGTACAAATATAACAAATAAGACGGAAATACATGATCTTTACAAGTTGACAAGTAAGGGCATGGATAGATAACATGGTGGGAGGCTTATACTAAGTGCTACAGAATAGATACAACATGAGTATATTTATAACAGCAAGAACTAGGCATAGTATTTGCAAGTTAAGCAAGTAGAAGGTATGAGCAACACAACAACTATTGAAATAGAGATCAATGACAAAATAATAGCAACAAGTCACATCAGGTCTATAATTATGTCAATAACAGTTCAAGGTGAAGACATGAACGTATACGCGGAAAACTGATATCAAAGATAATGCATGTCCCTCATCCTCGCCTACACGGAAACACCTATCATGCCATGACCTCACGATAACACACAATCATAACAACATAAATGAAATGGCACGGCATCATCCTTCGTGCTTTTACTCTCAATAACATGGCACGGCATCACCCTTCGTGCTTTACACTCTTCCTCACATTATAATCAATATAAAATGGCACGGCATCACCCTTCGTGCTTTAGACTCTACCTCACATGATAATAAATATAAAATGGCACGGCATCACCCTCGTGCTTTACACTCTTCCTCACATGATAATGAATACAAAATGGCACGGCATCACCCTGCGTGCTTTACACTCTTCCTTACATGATAATGAATATAAAATGGCACGACATCACCCTTCGTGCTTTGCACTCTTCCTTACCAAGCATATCAATATCAATAAAATGGTAAGGCAAGAAGTGTAAATAACATCGAGGAGAGTGTTCAAACGAATATTCCAAACAAATTGTCAATCAATTTTTTTCAAGCCAACAATGATTCAATGAACCCTCAAGGGCCATATAATTCAAGTACTTCCACAAATCCCACAATTTATCAACAACACAAGTATCGATTTTAGCATCTCAAAATATCGACCGTAGCAACGTATTAATGATTACACATAAAGATGATCGAATTAGACACATCAAGACTTTAGTGCATACTTAAGGCAGAATAGTGCAAACAGAGAAGGTCATAGAGGAGGAAATACTCAAATTCGACAAGCAGTTGCTAGGAAATGTAAATACAACACTGCTAACAATACAACCTAATATAATGAACATAGGTCCTATACTTAATAGAAGGCAGCAACAAGCACTCATTAGACCTTTTGACAAAGAAGAAGTATATCAAGCACTACAAGGGATAGATGAAACTAAAGCACCAAGGATGGATGGTTTCAACTCATGCTTCTTCAAAAAAGTCTGGACAACAGTCGGGGAGGAGGTGACCAATACAGTAATTAAGTTCTTTGAAACTCAACACATGTACAGACCAATAAACTGTATTGCTGTTACACTAGTGGCAAAAGTAAAGAACCCCTTATGTGAAGGAATTCCGACCAATTTCCTGCTGCACTACAATATACAAAATCATTTAAAAAATGCTAACCAATAGATTACAAGGGGTTATGGATGACTTGATTGATAAACGACAAGCTGCTTTTGTACCTGGCAGGGTGATCAATGATAATATTATACTTAGCCATGGGCTAATAAAGGGGTACGGGAGGAAAGGAATATCACCTATATGTATGATCAAGATTGACATACAAAAAGCCAATGACTCACTTGAGTGGGTGTTCCTGGAGCTGGTGCTTATTGGGTTGAACTTTCCTGACACATTTGTGAAATGGATTATGACCTGTGTACAAACAGTATCCTACTCTATTGTAGTTAATGGTAAGACAACTACTCCATTTGCTGCAACGAGATGGGTGAGGCAAGGGGACCCCCTATCTCCCTATCTTTTTGTAATAGCAATGGAATACCTTACTAGGCTGCTGAAAACTCTGCAGAACAACCCTGAGTTTAACTATCACCCTACGTGTGCAAAGCTAAACCTAGTGCAGTTGGGATTTGCAGATGACCTGCTTCTATTCTGTAGGGGAGATGTGATATCGGCAAAGCTACTGTGCACTTGTTTTGACAATTTTTCTAAGGCATCTGGATTAGAAGCTAACCAGTGGAAAAATTCTGTATATTTTGGAGGAGTTGCTCCTAACATACATCAGGAAATATTGCAAACTTTGGGCTTCCAAGCTGGCACATTACCCTTTAGATACTTAGGTGTAACTCTGAGCTCTAAGAGGCTATCAATTGGGCAATGTCAACCACTATTAGACAAGATGACAGGAAGGATCACTACCTGGACAGCAAAACTACTGTCCAGGTAGTAGTTTCGCAAGCATGAATGAATCACAGTAGAAGATTTACAATCTTTCCTGGTATGAGAACTATATCCAAGATATCAAGTCAAACGGCACGGTAACATCCTTCGTGCTTCTATCTCTGCCTCACCATATATATATACACAATATTTGTGACAAATCAATTAGCACGGCAACACCCTTCGTGCGATCAACTCATCCTACGAAATGTACGAGTAAAATAACCAACCAGATGACATAAATAAAGATAACAGGAATTACAAAGTAGGAAATACGCAAGTAACAACAATGGACAAAGATACACATGTGGGCAACAGTAAAAGACTAAGCGGAAAGCACGTGAGTAATAACAATAATTGGAAGACAAGGAATATCAACTTCAATTAACTAGCATATTGGAGGCCTAAGTACAAATATAATAAATAAGACGGAAATACATGATCTTTACAAGTTGACAAGTAAGGGCATGGATAGCTAACATGGTGGGAGGTTATACTAAGTGCTACAGAATAGATACAACATGAGTATATTTATAAAAGCAGGAACTAGGCATAGTATTAGCAAGTTAAGCAAGTAGAAGGTATGAGCAACACAACAACAATTGAAATAGAGATCAATGACAAAATAATAGCAACAAGTCACATTAGGTCTATAATTATGACAATAACAGTTCAAGAAAAAGAACATGAACGTATACAAGGAAAACTGATATCAAAATTAATGCATGTCCCTCATACTCGCCTGCATGGAAACACCTATCGAGCCATGACCTCACGATAACATACAATCATAACAACATAAATGAAATGGAACGGCATCACCCTTCATGCTTTTACTCTCAATAACATGGCACGACATCACCCTTAGTGCTTTACACTCTTCCTCACATGATAATGAATATAAAATGGCACGCATCACACTTCGAGCTTACACTCTTCCTCACATGATAATGAATATAAAATGGCACGGCATCACCCTTCGTGCTTTACACTCTTCCTCACATGATAATGAATATAAAATGGAACGGCATCACCCTTCGTGCTTTACACTCTTCCTCACATGATAATGAATATAAAATGGTACGACATCACCCTTCGTGCTTTACACTCTTCCTTACCAAGCATATGAATATCAATAAAATGGTAAGGCAGGAAGTGTAAATAACATGGAGGAGAGAGTTCAAACGAATATTCCAAACAAATTCGCAATCACTTTTTTTCAAGCCAACAATGATTCAATGAACCCTTAAGGGCCATATAATTTAAGTACTTCCACAAATCCCACAATTTAACAACATCACAAGTATCGAATCTTGCATCTCAAAATATCAGCCGTAGCAACGTATTAATGATTATGCATAGAGATGACCGAATTAGACACATCAATGTATTCTCAGAATTTCCATCAAATTTGATCAAGTTATATTGGCTAAGTCTCGATTCTAACATTTAGTACTACGTTCTTAATATCTAGAAGTCAAGTGAGGCATGAAGTAAGAAGGTTATGTAAATCTACAAGACACAATTATAACATAATCTACCCCCGAGCATGATTAACCCTGGCACATACATATACGCTCGTCACCTTATATATGTCTCACCCCCTCATATAGCAAACAATGTCAAATAGGAGGAAAAATTCCCTCAACAAAGTTAGGCAAGACACTTACCTCGAACAAGGCAATGACAATACTGAGCAAGCCAAGCGATACTCTAAAATGCCATCACGCGCGTAGTGACCTCCGAATGGCTCAAAACTATTCAAATGCAATTGAAATACATCAAATAAAGCCCAAGGAAACAATTCCAAATGATAAAGATCGAATCTTAAATCAAATCCCAAATCCGGCCAATAATTACACTTGGGCCCACGCCTCGGAAACTGACAAAACTCACAAAATTCGACAATCCATTAAATTATGAGTCTAACCATACTAGTTTCACGCAACTATGACTACAAATCGATGTTCAAAACTCAAAAATTCATATTATGAAACTTTAGGCCGAAACCCCCAATTTCCTCTTTAAAATTTATCAACCAAAATCTAAAATCAAAGATAGATTTATGGAATATAACCAAAACCGAGTATAGAACACTTACCCCAATTCATATGGTGAAAATCGCCTAAAAAATTGCCCAATTCCGAGCTCCCCAACTCAAAATATATTAAATAAATAAAACCCTCGTTTTAATATTGTTCTGCCTCGTTTCTTGTGCCAAATAATCTCGAAACTCGCTTTTGATGCATCCAATGGATTTCTTGTGAAAGTCTAGTCAAGTTAGGCTCTTGAATCACTCCATTTGACCTTATATTGAAGGAGATATGTTGGTTTCAATATTTGGAAATAGTGCAGATTTTTAAATACGAACTCAGTGACAATTTCGTAACTAATCTGAAAAATTTGGCAACCCAATTCTTAATAAAATGACCATAAACTCCTCATACAATGTCCAAATTCTACAATTCTCTTTGCTATGGCTCCGTAATTACGATACGGATCTAATGCTTCAATAAGAACAGAAATTGGACCTCAATTTCTTAATGTAGTACCATTTATGCTTGAAGAAACAACGTCGAAACATAAAAAAACGAGCGCAACACAACCCAAACGAAACTCACCCGAGCCCCTCGGGACCACGTCCAAACATATCAACAAGTCCCATAACATAACACAAACTTACTCGAGGCCTCAAACACGCATAACAACATCGAAATGACGAATCACACCTCAATCCAAACATCAATGAACTTGAAACTTCGAACTTCCACAATCGATGGCGAAACTCATCAAATTACGTCCGATTGACCTCAAATTTTGCACACAAGTCACATTTGACATTACGGGCCTGCTCCAACTTCCGAAATTAAAATCCGACCCCGATATCAAAAAGTCCACTCTCGGTCAAACTTTCCAAAAATCCAACTTTCGCCATTTCGAGCCAAATTCAACTACGGACCTCCAAATTACAATTCGGACACGCTCCTATGTCCAAAATAACCTAACGGAGCTAACAGAACCATCAAAATTCCAATCCGAGGTCAAATACTAAAAAGTCAAACTCGGTCAACTCTTTCAAATTTAAAGTTTCCTAGTTGAGAATAATTCTTCCAAATTAGTCCCGGATAACCTGAAAACCCAAATCGACGATTCACATAAGTCAAAATACATCATATGGAGCTACTCATGCCCGTAAACTACCGAGAAAAGTGCAAATGCTCAAAACGACCAGTTGGGTCGTTACATCCTCCACCACTTAAACATACGTTCGTCCTAGAACGTGCCAGGGGTCGTTCTAAACTATCAAAGCACATTGTAACCTTACTAAGCATAAACCCGGGGGTGGTCCCACGTCACCCTACTCCATATAAGACCACCAACACAACATAACTAGAGATCCTTACTTCAACCTTGGTCCTTAAACCTTAAAACCCAATCTCTATCATCCGGAATTCATTACGAGACCCAAATCCCTCATCTGCACATTGTATAAGCCTGAACAAGCTGTATCAAGCCATAACCATAGCCCAAGATGTAATCACATGATATACCCCCATCACTTCGGCACTCATAGTAAGAACTGATGACCTCCATTACTGCCCAAAAACAAATCCCGGTAGCAAACCTCCTATCGGTTAGAACCTCGTTCAAAACCTTCATACCCTACCGATGATGAAAGAAACACGCATAACCGCTTAACCACTCATGTGATCAATAAGCCAAGAAACTCACTTGCCCGACCAGGGCCATTGTCCAAATCCTCAACAGCATATAGTGTTATTCTTCCAAACCTTCCTCATCCCAATACAATAACGCAAATCTCAGGTCTAGAAACCTCATCTCAGCAAATACAAGCAGCCCCATCGACAAGTGCCAACAATAATCATATGGAGCCACACACAACCCGGTTCCGTACACTAACAAGTAATAATTCAGACATGACAGATAACAGTAAGAAAACTAAATAAGAAAACTACTAAGCAATTTAAGCATGCAAGGAAATTTTAGCATTTTACTATAAACTATTCTCGACAAGGTGAAAGCAAAATACACGAAATAAAAATAAGGAGCCACATTTCATTACTGTACCGTTGCGGCGTGCAACCCGATCCCATCATAGTACCGTTGCGACGTGCAACCCGATTCCATCATATCAATCCATATAGGGTACCCATCGAGCCATAATACTCGGGCTCACTGATCACATGTGCGTCAATATCAAGCACAAACGAGTGCACAAAATATAACTGCGGGAAAAAATTATTAGGAACAAACAATACTGAGAAGGACAAGCACAACCATGGTGCAATAAGCAAATCAACATCACAAAGATCACCTTGCCCATAATGCCATGAGTCCTAAACTGAATAACGATATGCGTGCGAAGAATCATGTAACCCTCATATCCCGCCGTAGTATAAGGGAGAAACATATAACATAAACCAAGGCGTGAATGACATCCATTCCACCCGATGATATACATATGGCAACAACTGCGCAAAAACAAACAGGTCCGATCCGATACAGAGTACACATTCTCATTAGGATCAAAATAATCCCCAAACCAAATTCCGATCTTCTTCAAACATGTAATAAACCTTCCAAAAGTCTATAGCAACTTTTCCATAACACCTACCGTCAATCATCCAATCCTCTACATTTCTTCTCAACTCGCAATCAAGGAATAGTCTACCAACAAGAACATTCAGTCTCTAAGCCTCACGAATACCAGAATTTTCATACCCAATCTTAACAACGCTACTCAAATAGCTGAAACGTAATTCATACTCCATCATCTCACGGAGAAACACCCAAAAGTCAAAACACAATGTACCTACAAACAGGCGAACTCTACTTCGATGGGATATATAGTGCCAGCAAGACCTCAAACACCAAAAATTGTCCGAGACATCAAGAACTCATATCCTTCCCTCCGAAGCTAAACCGCAACCTTATACATGCAACATTTCAACTTCACACGACGCATCGCCTCTAACATGCTAACTCGCAACACTACAAAAATCTCATAGTCAACTCTGAACCTTACGAAAATTGAACACTTCATCAACTGAGAATCTTTCATTTATCTCAATCCAAGAGAACACGACCACACGCAATATAGCATCTATACCTGTAGAAAACATCAACTCCGTCCGTGGTCATAACCATGATGAATTCTTTGGAACTCGTTAACAAATAATTGAGTAATCAGAACCAATCGCCTCCAACTCAACCGAGTCACGCAGACCCCCAACCCGATAGTAACTCAATCTGATATGACCACCCTGAGGGAACTTTTTGGGAACCCGAAGCCATTTCTTGCATCACCCCAACATTGACTTGTAGACCTTTCTTGACAAGAAAATATCGCGGATCCGATTACACTCGCTACTCTTTTCAAGCCCACCCGTAGACAAACTCAAAAATCCTTAAAGGCTACATAAGACTTGGAACTCGCCAGAACCTTGTTGATAACCACTCATCTTATTCTGATCTTCAATACACAGCTAATACGCGTCGAGCAACCCGTGCTCCACCAGTATATGCCCATTCAAAGAAATAACCTAGCAATCTCTTGGTCCGAAAACTAATACGGCCCATGATCTTACAATTCGGTCATCATTAGCAGACTCCACCACTTAGCTCGAAGCCATAGAACACGCCATCAGAAACCCAAAGTACCATATATTCACAGAATGCCCCGATCTCGCACGAATATTTAACTGAATACTTCAAAACTCATGCAATGCTGATCATAGAAAACCCCGAAGACTCTATCAAGCGTTTGCCCATCATTGGTCAAACAACTTCCTAAAATGCTCTGAAATGAAATGGAAACCTCATACGACACACACGATCCAAACTCATCATGCAGGAGATGGCCCACGGGTTATACTCAAATCGACACCTTGCCATGAACCCACCTTAATCACAATAGCCCGGCCACCAGCCAATCTTCCCAAATCTGTGCTTACCAACCAGACATAGGAACCCGCCTCATACCACAAATGAATGACTAGAAGATATAACACTGCATTTGCTTCTGAGGCTAGACAACACATCATGATGATAATCAAGCATCCATAGCCTGTCGTAATCTATCTGCAGCATCACCGATCGTCGGCCCATAGGGAATACTGAGCGCACAACATCATATATGAGCGATCGAGAGGAGTCAAAGTCGTAGGTTTTAAGCTGAAACAAGGTCGCACGATAAGGAAAGAAAAAGGGAAATTTTTCCTAAATGCCCTATAGCCTCGCGAAGATAGGTATGGACGTCATCATACCGATCCGTAGGACTCTACTAGACACTTGCTCATGACTTGTAGAACCTATGAACCTAGTGCTCTAATACCACCTTGTCAGGACCCAAAAACCATAAGTCGTGATGGCACCTAACTCAACCCGCTAGGTAAGCCAACTAACAGAAAATACAACTCAACTAAGATTATAAGAGAATAAAGAATAGCTAACTGAATATTAACAAATTTACCCAAGACCTGGTAGTACGACTCATGAGCTTCTAAGACTTGGAATTTACAAAGCTGGTAGGAATAAATACACGTTCTGTTTGAAAGATACATAAACAGAATAGTAAAAACCTAAGCTACCAAGGACAAGAGGCAGCTATATTCAGAATGCGCGAACATCTTCAGAATTAACACCCGACATCACCAGCATCTCTACTCCAGAAATCTGTAAAAATCGTACAGAAGTGTAGCATCAGTACAACCAACCCCATGTACTAGTAAGTATTTTGACTAACCTCGTCGAAGTAGTGACGAGGATTTTAGTTAAAAGATGCCTATTGTTAAAACCTATACATTAGATTTACAGTAAAAACAGTTTAGAGCATAACAGATAAAAGCACCATATACAACTCGGTGAGACAGTCAACAATTACTAAAAGGAATCACAGTAGAAGATTTAGAATCTTTCTTGGTATGAGAAGTATATCCAAGATATCAAGTCAAACGGCACGGTAACACCCTTCGTGCTTCTATCTCTGCCTCACCATATATATACACAATATTTGTGACAAATCAATTAGCACGACAACACCCTTCGCGCGTTCAACTCATCCTCCCAAATGTACGAGTAACAGAACCAACCGGATGACAGAAATATTGATAACAGGAATTATAAAGTAGGAAATACGCAAGTAACAACAATGGACAAAGACACACATGTGGGCAACAGTAAAAGACTAAGCGGAAAGCACGTGAGTAATAACAACAATTGGAAAACAAGGAATATCAACTTCAATTAATTAGCATATTGGAGGACTAAGAACAAATATAACAAATAAGACGGAAACACATGATCTTTACAAGTTGACAAGTAAGGGCATGAATAGCTAACATGGTGGGAGGCTTATACTAAGTGCTACAGAATAGATACAACATGAGTATATTTAGAAAAGCAGGAACTAGGCATAGTATTTGCAAGTTAAGCAAGTAGAAGGTATGAGCAACACAACAACAATTGAAATAGAGATCAATGACAAAATAATAGCAACAAGTCACATTAGGTCTATAATTATGACAATAATAGTTCAAGGAAAAGACATAAACGAAAACAAGGAAAACTGATATCAAACATAATGCATGTCCCTCATCCTCGCCTACACGGAAACACCCATCGTGCCATGACCTCACGATAACACACAATCATAACAATATAAATGAAATGGCACGACATCGCCCTTCGTGCTTTTACTCTCAATAACATGGCACGACATCACCCTTCATGCATTATACTCTTCCTCACATGATAATGAATATTAAATGGCACGGCATTACCCTTCGTGCTTTACACTCTTCCTCACATGATAATGAATATAAAATGGCACGGCATCGCCCTTCGTGCTTTACACTCTTCCTCACATTGATAATGAATATAAAATGGCACGGCATCACCCTTTGTGCTTTACACTCTTCCTTACCAAGCATATGAATATCAATAAAATGGTAAGGCAGGAAGTATAAATAACATCGAGGAGAGTGTTCAAACGAATATTTCAAACAAATTCTCAATCGCTGTTTTTCAAGCCAACAATGATTCAATGAACCCTCAAGGGCCATATAATTCAAGTACTTCCACAAATCCCACAATTTATCAATAACACAAGTATGGAATCTAGCATCTCAAAATATCGACCGTAGCAACGTATTAATGATTATGCATAGAGATGACCGAATTAGACACATCAATATATTCTAAGAATTTCCATCAAATTTGATCAAGTTATATTAGGCTAAGTCTCGATTATAACATTTAATACTACGTTCTTAATATCTAGAAGTCAAGTGAGGCATGAAGCAAGAAGGTTATGTAATTCTACAAGACACAACTATAACATATTCTACCCCCGAGCATGATTAACCCTGGCACATACATATACGCTCGTCACCTCATATGTGTATCACCCCCGCATGTAGCAAACAATGCCAATAGGAGGAAAAATTCCCTCAACAAAGTTAGGCAAGACACTTACCTTTAACAAGCTAATTACAATACCGAGCAAGCCAAGCGATGCTACAAAATGCCATCACGCACGTAGTGACCTTCGAACGACACAAAACTATTCAAAAGCAACTCAAATACATCAAATAAAGCCCAAGGAAACAATTCCAAATGATAAAGATCGAATCCTAAATCAAATCCCAAATCCGGCCAAAAATCACACCCGGGCCCACGCCTCGGAACCCGACAAACCTCAAAAAGTCTAACAACCCATTAAATTACGAGTCCAACCATACTAGTTTCACTCAATTACGACTCCAAATCGATGTTCAAAACTCAAAAATTCATATTATGAAACTTTAGGCCAAAACCCCAATTACCTCTTTAAAATTCATCAACCAAAATCTAAAATCGAAGATAGATTCATGAATTATAACCAAAACCGAGTAGAGAACACTTAACCTAATTCATATGGTGAAAATCGCCTAAAAATTATCCAATTCCGAGCTCCCCAACTCAAAATATGTTAAATAAACAAAATCCTCATTTAACACTGTTCTGCCTCGTTTCTTGTGCCAAATAATCTCGAAACTCGCTTTTGATGCCTCCAATGGATTACTTGTGAAAGTCTAGTCAAGTTAGGCTCTTGAATCACTCCATTTGACCTTATATTAAAGGAGATATGTTGGTTTCAATATTTGAAAATAGTGCAGATTTTTAAATACGAACTCAGTGGCAATTTCGTAATTAATCTGAAAAATTTGGCAACCCAATTCTTAGTAAAATGACCATAAACTCTTCATACAATGTCCGAATTCGACAATTCTTTTTGCTATGACTCCGTAATTACGATACAGATCTAATGCTTCAATAAGAGCAGAAATTGGAGCTCATTTTCTTAATGTAGTACCATTTATGCTTGAAGAAACAACGTCGAAACATAAAAAAAGCGAGCGCAATAGAACCCAATTGAAACTCACCCGAGCCCCTCGGTACCACGTCTAAACATACCAACAAGTCCCATAACATAACGCGGACTTACTCGAGGCCTCCAAACACACATAACAACATCGGAACGACGAATCACACCTCAATCAAAACATCAATGAACTTGAAACTTGAAACTTCCACAACCGATGGCGAAACTCATCAAATCATGTCCGATTGACCTCAAATTTTGCACACAAGTCACATTTGACATTACGGGCCTGCTCCAACTTCCGGAATTGAAATCCGACCCCGATATCAAAAAGTCCACTCTCGGTCAAACTTTTCAAAAAATCCAACTTTTGCCATTTCGAGCCAAATTCAACTACGGACCTCCAAATCACAATCCGGACACGCTCCTAAGTCCAAAATCACCCAACGAAGCTAACGGAACCATCGAAATTCCAATCCGAGGTCAAATACTAAAAAGTCAAACTCAGTCAACTCTTTCAAATTTAAAGCTCCCTAGTTGAGAATAATTCTTCCAAATCAGTCCCGGATAACCTAAAAACCAAAATCAATGATTCACATAAGTCAACATACATCATATGGAGCTACTCACGCCAGTAAACTATCGAGTGAAGTGCAAATGCTCAAAACAACCAGTCGGGTCGTTATGCTATTAACTTTAAAAAGTTGAACAGTTAGATAAATTAGAATTCGTCAAAATTGAAAAGTTATGATAGAATATTGAACTTAACTTATGTACAGTAATAGTGCAAAATAAAGATACATTATTTTTAACATATTGTACCATATTATTTACTGCATGTTTGTGTTGTCAAATTAGGATAACCATAGATAGTATATAAAAGCTTGTATGATAAGCTTTTGTACTTTTTCTATACGTGCAAGCATTGTTCGTAACTCTTGATTTTATCCCTAATATAGAATTATTTTTTGTATTTTTTAGGTGATAAGTCTAACTGAAATGTAAGTTCACAATTATCTTTTGACACCTATAGTTAACTAATTGTATTTATATTTGGTACCAAATGAATGGTAGAAGTTTTTCTCCCTAACGAATTAAGTCTTTTCTTCATCAAATTTTACTAGGAATAGTTAGATAGCTTAAACCGGCTTGAAACTGCAATACTTCAAGGCTACGTACTAAGATTAATTTCATGCAGTTGGCAGGTCTCATGCAAAGGAGAACTTCTAACTAGGAATCTTGTTTATGAAATAATTTACTAATATAAATCAAGATTAATCTGCAAATATTCAAATGTAAAATAACTTGGTTACACTTACTATTCCTGTGATTTACCTATATACAACCCTATATATCAACCAAGTGTCCTTTTTATTCTATTCTTTTATTATGGCCATCTTTTCGTGCTCCTAACTACATGTAAATTTTCTTCTTGCACCTTACAGCAGTTTACATATATAAGCAGTCTTTAATACCTTTTTGTAATCTTCCCTCATATCATTATATAATCAAACCACATTATCAAACTAATTAGTAAATTTTTTTGATTGAATTCTGTTTGATATATATAAGATGCAAAAGCCTAGCGGAACAGCTGCATGTGCATCATGCAAACATCAAAGAAAGAGATGTACAGAGAAATGCGTATTAGCTCCTTATTTCCCAGCTGAAAAAAGCCGAGAATTCAAAGCAGTACATAAGGTTTTTGGTGTCAGCAACATCACAAAAATAGTGAAAAATCTAAAGGAAGATTATGATCGGAGAAAAGCCGTCGAATCGCTAGTCTGGGAAGCATTTTGCAGGCAAAAAGATCCAGTTTTTGGTCCTTTTGGAGAGTACAAAAGGATATATGAGGAACTCAAGTTGTACAAAAGCCAATATCAACAAATTCTGCAGATGCCAATTAGCCAAGGGAGTAATAATAATGGCATTGTGTATGAAGCAACAACACAAGGATTGATTAATGGATGGAATATTAATAAAAGGAATGATAATAACTTGTTATATATAAATGAAAATTCCACTGTGGAATCTTGGTCGTCGTATAACAATAAGAATAATCCTTTACATCATCACGTCCAGAATATTGAAAAATTAAGAACGGAAAATAGTAATGGTTCTACAGTTATTGTGCCTCAACCACAGGCCTATAATGAATTCAACCAACAATATTTTCTGGCAGGTATCTATTCCTAGCACCTTAACACATCTTTTTTCTTTTTCAAAAAGTTTTAAATAATATATATGAACCGATAGTGTTAAAGATTTTTAAGCTATCAGTGTAATTTTAACAGTTATAGTAGGTTATTTACTCGGTCACAAAATAACGTTTGATATATAAAGTTATCTGTAACTGACTTTTATTTCCTCCTTTCATTTTATGCAAACCTATTTGACTGCATAGATTTATTGAAAAGAAAATTCTTTTAAAATTTATGGTCTTAAACATGCCATGATATTTGTATGGCTATTAAAATCATTTTGTCGTTTAAGGTGACATAGGAAGTTTATTTAAAATATAAAAATGTGTCATTCTTGTTGTAACATACGGAACAAGTGTCACGTGAAATAAAATAGATAGAGTAAGTAACTATATATGGTACAAAAAACAGAAACTGATGATTTACTTTTTGTCTTTCCTTTTTTATGGTGTTTACAGGTCAGTATAATCCAATAGATTCCAAGTCAAGGGAAAGCATGCTGTGGGAAGATCACTCCTGAAAATCCTGAAAGTTCTTTCCATCTTGTTTATTTTCCTTTTTGTTTTTAATCCTTTTATCCTCTTTTGTTAATTTCTCAAGCCATTTGATGCATATATATATTGCACAAAAGTATTATATGTTCTATGATCTCTTCAACAAGAAGTTATATGCTATAATTTAGTGAAACATTTAGGAGCACCGTACTCTGTAAGATTGTGAGGCTAAAGGACAAATAAAATGTCTATAAAGTTTCTTATGTCGAAACAAACATAATCGACAACTAAGCTGGTGAATTTATCTAATAACTATGTTTTCAGTTTCAAGCTAGTCTATACTTTATCTATATGGTGTTCAACTCTTTCCAAATAGGTATACTGCAAGATCATTAACTTATCATGTACACATCCTTTACTTAGACTCAAATTAATAGATGAATTGGACTAATTAATAAATTTCATGATTTCCTCTGCTGAGGATAATTGTAACAAATTTGACGAAATGATTTAAAGGGTTCTTTTAAAGTAAAAATTCGACGGAGTGCTCTATTTGATCACCCCCAATTAACTTGTACTCACTTTTGAAAAAAGTTTAACTAATACTTAATTTTTGGGTGAGTTTAGATACATACACTTTTCTCTTCCTTTACGTTGTTGTTTTCTTCTTCTTTGTGTTCACGTCACATGTATCCAAGAGCTTTTGATGTTTTATACTTCAATACCACACAAGAGGGGGGAGGGAGGTGATTTGTGTGCTACCCAATTTTCGCTTAGCTTGATTATAGAAGGATCTGGTTCTTCTATGTGTTCCAACTACTACTGTTTGCAGAATAATAAGTAAATAAAATAAAGAACACAGAGATTTTTACGTGGAAAACACCTGGCTCAAAAGGTGAAAAAACCACGACCTACTACTCAGTAGGATTTTTCCAAACTTCCACTAAAATCACTGAGCCAAAAACTGCATTTACAAAAACTCTTTTGTAAACCTAGGATTAACTCTAATCCCGTTGTGGCACACAGCCTCAACTGTTGCGACAACTTCAAGTTAACTCTAACTGGAACACTCTAAGTACCTAATACAATTGCTTCTACAAAAGCTGAAAGGTACAATGTAAAATCACCTACTACAATTGAACTAGAATAAAAGATGGACACTTGGAACTGGTTCTTCTTCTTGTTCATGTAGCTTCAGGATTGCACGCTTGAATCACACATAAATTGCTTGCAAAATTGCCTTGCTATTTTGCTCTCAATTCACGTTTAACTTCTGCTTATGTGCATTACCTGTAAAAGAGAACAACACTAATATTTAATAGGTTAGTAAATAGAGATTGACTGGGATACAGACACTACTCTTCTATGGTAAAAGAGTTCTATTTGATCTCATACTCTAACACTATCCTCTTTCAAAACTGAGTTCTCTTCGTGCAAGGAGTCTTTCTCTCCTGATCCAATATGCAACCTTTTCGATCAGATCAGGAGATATTACTTCTGATAAGTTAGATTTATCTCCTTCACGTGCGTCTCACATGTTTGGGTTGATCATGACTGTGCTTCACAAGAAGGACCTGGTCCATGTCTGAGTTCTTTTGTCAGTCTTCAAAACTACACTTTTACTTGGTCCAACAAATTCCCCCTTTTTGATGATGACAAACTCTATACTTTTTACTTACTTGAACCCTGTAATAACTCAGCTTAACCATCAGTACAAAGTTTAGAAAATTCACTTGTCATCAAGGACCAGGTTAATCAGGTTATGATATCACTTATTCAGAATATGTAAAGCACAATATCTCTTCCCCCTTTTGGCATCATCGAAAAGTTGCATACAAAGTGTGAGTCCCAGATTTTAATAAGTACCCATGGCCACTGGGGCAACTGCAAGTGCAATCATGGATTAATCATCAGTAATCAAGCAAACATATTTAAACTATCAAGGAAATATTAACATTTAATCAAGAGAAAAAACAGTAGATATCATTGATAGAAGATATGTTGCTATCACAATCCACAACCAGAAAGCAAAAATATTCAAAAACATGAGCAAAAGAAAGAAAAATTCCTAATCCGGGTCACTGAAGGTACTAGACAAGTTCAGGAGATAAAGGCTAGAATCCCTAAGGCTTGGGAGAGCTAGAGGGTTGGTTTTGGGCTTGGAGAAGATGCAGCATATTGTGAAAAATTCCATCATTCTTCTCATTTTCCTTGGTAAGCTCAGTTCTGAGAGCATCCCTCTCAGATTCCACCTTTGCCACACGAGCCTTTAGCCTAGCTATCTCAGCATCCTTGGCTTCACTTTCCTGAATAATAGCCCTGACTTTACTGTTGATAGGTGTCTTCTTGGATGAACCAGGTTCATTTGGGATGGCATTGACTAAGTAGTCACAAGCAAGCAGAGTGTTAATGCCAAAGTAATCCTTGCTTGTGGCCATTTCCCATTTCTTCAGAGGCATATTGCACCTATCCAGAACTGTAGTCAGAATAAAGCCATAGGGGGTAGCATGAGCCTTGGAGCCATTGATAAGCCTGTCTATTAGCTTGATGATGAATGCAGGCCAGTTAATTTGCCTCCCACTTTCAAGGCACTCCATCAGAACTAAGCCCATATAATTTACAATATGCCTTCTCTCCTGTCTGGGCAGTAGGCACTTGTTGACAAACTCAAAAATGACTTTATGCTGTGGCTTCATTTCACTCTTATGCACAAACTTGGCCTTATTCACTTCTTCAACATCACAGAATCTCCTGGT
Organism: Nicotiana attenuata; assembly: GCF_001879085.1. Taxonomy (NCBI): domain Eukaryota; kingdom Viridiplantae; phylum Streptophyta; class Magnoliopsida; order Solanales; family Solanaceae; genus Nicotiana; species Nicotiana attenuata. The sequence continues at coordinate 152,594 of NW_017673004.1, forward strand.
GATTGTAAGGGCAGATGGAAGAGAATCCAGACTTGGCCATCTCTGTCTGGTGTAATGATCATATCCCTCAGCAAGGATGTCTAGAATCTCTCCCAGTTTTTCAGCATCAAATGTCACTTGAACTCCTTTGACTATGCTTGTAACTCGTCCATCTTTGACTTCAGCATTTTCCATGAATTCAATGATTTCATTTCTTGCCAGTCTCCCATCCATCTGAAGGACCATGTCCTTCCACCCTGAGCAGCTAAGGTGTCAACCAAACGAACCATTCCTGGTTTCACCAAATCTTTCAGCAATCTACCCTTTAGAATTTTCCTATTTGCCAAACTTGGCAAGCTTGTCTTGTTCACCATCAGACTCGTTTTCTTCTTCACCACTCCACTCCTCATCTTCAGAAACTCTAACTTGTTTACTTTTTACTGCATACCTTGTCCTCTTGGCCAATGAAGGTTCACCATCCTCAGACACAGAGGAAGACTTCTTGGAAGAAGTCTTAGTCTTTTTGGGCTTGGGGGTCTGAACCTCCACTGTTGTAACTTTCTCCTGATGGACCTGTTCCATCTCCTCAACATCAACAGCTTCTGAGGATTCTGCAACCTTACCTTTTCCTTTCTCCATCCTTTTCTTCTTACCTTCATCCAAAGCTTGTTGTAGTTATCTCTCGCTCTATTGCACCCTGCTTCTTGTTGCTCTTCCCTTTGGCAAGGAAGTTTCAGTAGTTGTTAGGGAGGAAGCCTTTCATTTCTTGGAAGGTTTCTTGGAGGGTTTTGGTGTGGGTGTTCTCCTTTTCTTTGGATCATAACTGGCACCTACCTTTTTCAGAAGGTCTGTTAGAGTCTCTTCAACTGATGAACCAGGTTCATCTCCCTGTGAGCTTAGATTAACTAGCCCCTCAGCAGCCTCCCCTGAACCGCTTTTCCCTGACTTCTTGCTACTTTCTTCAACATTTTCTTGTGCAACCCCACAAATAGCAGGTACAAATACTCCAGCAGTGGGTGAAGGATCAACCACTCCTTTCCCTTTTTCCCTCACAGTACCACATTCACCCTCTCTCTCCTTTTCTTTTTCAAATTTCTTTTTACCTCAACTCCTTCCTAACCCAGGTAGTTCCACATCCCTTATAGGTCCAACCAACACAAACCTATTTTCTAAATTTTTAGCCAGAGAAGAACTTACCTTAGAAGGGGATTTCTGAGCCTTATCAGTGTTAGAAGACCCAGGTCCTTCCCCCTCACTAGCGGTTTTGAAGGAATCGACCTTAGAGTTAGAATCAGAATCTCGGACCTGGCTTGCCTTTAATTTTTCATTCAATTTCTTTGAAAGAGCACCAGAAGCCACAGTTTTTCGTGCAAGCATTTTTGCTCTCCTTCTCCTGGGTTGGGAAGTTGTTCTAGGTGAAGGAGGAGTAGATGAATCAGATGGAGTAGGTTGTGGAGGGGTTCCAGGGTTGTGTTGTGGGTTAGACATTGTAGCTTATTGCTGGAGAGAATTAGTGAGTTAAACCTTTGGAGAAGAAAGCAATTGAAAGTGAACAGAACTTTTGACGGTTTTGAATTATGAGAATGGCAGGAGGTAATAATGAGTATTTAAAGAGAAAGACTCATTTAATGGATAACGGTAGCTTTAGCAGTCAATTAGAGGTCTAATCAACCTGAAATTGCAGGTTGAACGAGCGGTTAAGCTTCCCTAGGTTTTAGGCAATTTTTGTGGTTAGAATTCTAATGAGGACGGAAATGGTTCAAAAACAAACGGATAGAATTTTCTAAGGAGTTGAACAATTGTAGGACTTCTACTCATGATTTAAATATTTATATTTCTAATTGTGCAGAGTATAGAAAACATACCTTGGCATTCAGATGAACCAATACTGATGGACCAGGTTCTTCATTTAGAATTCTCTTGACCATGCCTCAATTTACCCAATAGAGAAAACTTTGTAAGAGATCAGTGAGTCATATTAACACATGTCACGGGAGTATACTATTTACAGTATGAAGCTGAGTAAAAATTAATCTAGATATTTACACAAGTTCAGGTTTCCTAGCCAAAAAAATAATTTGTTTTTAATTTTTTTTTCATTGTGCATTATGAGCCGGTCTCATTAGGTGATTTTAATCATCCCTAATTCCAACCTGTTCCTTTCAAATCTTTCTCTACTCGGTGCTTTAGTAAAGATGTCAGCAATTTGTTTATCAGTAACACAAAACTCTATGGTAATCAATCCTTTCTCATAGTTATCTCTTAAGAAGTGATGTCTATCATCTATGTGCTTAGTCCTCTTATGATGAACAGGGTTCTTTGTCATACTTATAGCACTAGTGTTATCACAGAAGATAGGAATGCAACCAACTTCAATGTCAAAATCTATCAGCTGCTGTTTGATCCACAGCAATTGAGCACAACAAGAGGCAGCAACAACATATTCAGCCTCAGCAGTGGATAAGGCCACTGAATTCTGCTTTTTAGTGGCCCATGATACAAGACATGAACCAAGAAAATGAGCCATACCTGAGGTGCTCTTCCTATCCACAAGGAAACCTGCATAGTCAGCATCAACATACCCTACTAGATTGAAATTACTACCTTTAGGGTACCAAAGACAAAGATCAGTATTGTCTTTCAAATATCTCAGTATCCTCTTGACAGCAGTCAAGTGAGATTCCTTAGGATTTTCCTAAAAACGAGCACAAAACCCTACACTGAAAACTATGTCAGGTCTGCTAGCAGTAAGATACAAAAGTGAACCAATCATACCCCTATACAACTTCTGATCAACAGATGAACCAGGTTCATCTATGTCTAATTTAGTAGCTATTGCAATAGGTGTGTCTATTTCTTTTGATTCATCCATCTTAAACCTTTTAATAAACTCTTTTGCATATTTCCGCTGATGGATCATGGTTCCATTTGGGTTTTGTTTGATCTGTAAGCCTAAGAAAAAGTTAAGCTCATCCATCATACTCATTTCAAACTCACTCCCCATTAATTTGGCAAAATCCTTACTCAGTTTGTCAGTGGTTGCCCCAAAAATTATGTCATCAACATATATTTGGACTACAAGAAGATCCTTACCTTTTTTCCTCAGGAATAAAGTACTGTCAATTTTACCTCTTTTGTAGCCATGTTCTAGCAGAAATTTGGACAGTCGTTCATACCATGCTCTAGGAACCTGCTTGAGTCCTTAGAGAGCCTTGTCTAATTTGTACACATGTTCCGGACACTCCTTGCTCTCAAACCCTGGAGGTGGTTTGACAAACACTTCTTCTTTTAGGTAACCATTCAGGAAAGCACTTTTGACATCCATCTGATGAAGAGTGAATATTATGTGTGCTGCAAAAGGCTATGAGGAGTCT
>NW_017673005.1:0-10124 GCF_001879085.1 Nicotiana attenuata
AAGTAACCAAAAATAGAGGACGAAGAGATATGTAATTTCTTTATTCGAGCTATTCTAAGTTCTGCTATTACGTTTATTTTATTAGTTTTTTTTCAGCCGTAATTCGTTTTTTTTTCCCCTTTTTGAAATGTACTTATCATGATTAAGCTGAAATTAGATATGAACTAATTAGGGGTTTTGGCATGGTATAACAACGGGAGAAATTCAAAAATAGTCACAATTTCAAAGGTAATCGAAATTTAGCCACTTTTCATATAAAGGTAAATCTGAACGAAACACTGTTCAAAATCCGGAAAAATACTCCAGCATAATATACTAGAGTTCCAATATATTATACTGGAACTCCAGTCTAATATACTGGAGTTCCAATATAATATACCGGTCCAGCATAATATACTGGAGTTTGGAGCCACTATTTTGCTGCAACAGAGACCGGTCCAGTATAATATACTGGAGCCAGCAAAGTATACCGGTCCAGCATAATATGCTGGAAGTTCATACACAGGTGCACCGAACTCGAGTATATTATGATGGACCGGTCTCTGCTGCAGCAAAATAGTGGCTATTTTTCATTGACTTGGTAAAAGCTGGCTATTTTTGAATGACCAGTCCGAAAACTGGCTAGACCGTGCTATTTTTACCTTTACAAATGTAAAAATTAAACCCATTAGTTATCCATTGGTTATCCATTATCCATATTTGACCCATTTTTAAAAGTTCATTATCAACCCTTTTTTAGTGGATAATATGGTTGATTAACCGTTTTCTTTTAACCATTTTGCCACCACTAGGCATAGATTTAGCTATTTTTCCTGAAGAAGAATGAAGCTTCTATATAATCGAGCAAAATTAGCATATGTTAATGAAAAATATAGCAAGAGGACTCACCTAATGCTAAAAGTCATTTCACACAGAAGCACTAACTTGTGGCTAAGAAACTTGGCCTTGAAGTTATCTAATTTTAATCTCAAACTCCTTGTAAACGTAGTCCAAGCTCGAAAGATTTCATTCTTTCTTAGGATACCATAACAAGAAAACTTTGGAACTATTATACTATCATTAAGAAACAGCAATTCTTCGCAGCTTATTTGAAACTTTCTCCTTAAGGGAGACCATTGGTTGTTTAGCAATTCAGACCAAAGGCAGCTGCTGGATCTGCTACATTCAAAAAAGGAATGAACTACTGATTGATCAAGAAACAGATGGAAATGGTACAACATCCTTTGTTTTTCTTAGCCCCAACATGGTTAGTGTAATAGATATTTGCAAATGACTTAAGGCGTGTTGAATTTAGTCAAATCAATTATCTGTTCCCTTAATTCCAAATATTTAACCGTGCGAGGGGGAAAAACTGTATATTTTGAATTTCTTTTCAGTAAGGAAATATCAGGTTCAGTCTTTCTTTAATTCTTTTAAACAGCAGTCTCTTATTAATTTCTCTGTTGACTTTGTTGTTATTCTATTTCTTGTTTCTATATACTTAATATAGTAGTTAAAGTTCATCTGTTAACTGTTCCAGTTTTCTACAGAAGAACGAGGCAGGAAAAGAGAAATGGCGCGGATCAGTTGGAGGATTAGTAGAAGCTCCAATCGACCAAGTGTGGAACTTAGTATCACAAAGTAGTAGACTGTCCGAATGGATGCCAATGGTGGAAAGATGCACTGATTTAGCTGGAGAAGAAGGAATTCCAGGCTACGTTCGGCTAGTTTCTGGTTTCATGTTTCCTCAAAAGGATGGAGACAGGTCCTGGATTAAGGAAAAACTAATTTCTATGGACATTTCATCACATAGTTATGTTTACAAAATGGAAGCAAGCAATGTAGGTCTTGATGGATCAACAAATTCGCTAAAACTCTTTGATTATGAAGATAATACAACTCTTGTCAACTGGACATTTGAAATAAATCCACTGGAAGGTGCATCAGAGGACACAATTATAGATTACTTGGGATTTCTTTATAAATCTTGTATTACTAGAATTAAGTTTGCTATTGATGCCTCCTTTCAGAAGTGACTGTACTGGAGAATAAATTGAACATATTTTTGCTGCGTGCTTTAACAGATGCCAAAATAAATGAAATTTATCGTGTAATAAATTAAATTACGGTTCAGAATTTAATAATCATTAAAATTTTAGTGTTTTTTCACATCTATATTTATCGTGTAGAAAAGACGAAGATGGCTTCCAATTTTATTCTGTATCATTAAAGATAATGAGGAGAACAAAAGTTGATTTTTTTTTTTTGGGGGGGGGGGGGGGGAGGCAGGGGGTGAGTTGTTACTGTATTACACATCTAATTTTCCAGCAAATCCTCATTTAGAGCATTTAAACCGCAAATGTAGAAGGATTTTCCTAATCAATGAAAACTATTTCTCAACTAATAGACTGCTTCATCATTAACAATCTTCTAGATGAATTAGTATTTACATACCATTGTGTAGTTTCATTTCACCATCTTCTATGCAGTATAACTACTTCATATTATGCATTATGGCCCTCGCCAGAGACAAATTTAAAATTTAAATTTGATCGGTTCAACTTTTAAGGTTCTTAAACTGAATTTGTACTTCTGAAATTATGGGTTTTAGGGTTTAATATATGTTGAAAATTTAGTAGTTTTTCACGTTATGGTGTCAAAAAATACTAGCTTCAGTTGAGGCTATTGTACTACGTAATATATAAAGAATACAAGGGTTCTGATCTTGTCTAGTGTTTAAGATGAAATACAAACTAGAGTTGCTTTCCTTAATTAATCGTTCTCCAAGTAACTATCCACATTCAAAACATAGTTTGAAGATTGCTTCTGTTTAAATGCAAAATGACTGAAACAGTTGAGCAATCAACCACGAATTTGACCCAAATATATGTGCTGGAATACGTACTACTCTGTGATGGTATGATTTCAAAGAAGAATTAGTGATCCCGTATATGCCAAAGGAGCCTGGATTCATAGATCAAAAGACTACTTTATGTAATATGCAAGAAAACTTTGAGGCTAAATGTGCATACCTGGACTTGTTCACTCACCTAACCGGGTAAAACGACGTAGCATCAATATACTCTATTCCTTTATAATGTCATCTTGGTCAATTTTCTGTGTAAAAGGAGTGACACTTAGAGAAAAACAGACGAAAACATGGCGTCTTTGATTCGAGCTGTTGTTCTGGTGACTCTTGCAACTTCATTTTGTCCTGCATTTGTGGAGTCGATTGTTCGTCATTACAAGTTCACTGTAAGTGCACTACATAAATTATACTATATCTTATTAATTACCTTACTCTGTTAAAATGATCAGCAACTAGGAACTTCAAACTTAAAATTTGAGCATGAAGATAAATTTTCAGCATTATGATCTACTTTATGTAGGTGGTGAAGAAAAATGCAACAAGATTGTGTGCAACTAAGCCCATTATCACTGTAAATGGAAAATTTCCAGGGCCAACTCTCTATACTAGAGAAGATGATACAGTGCTTGTAAGGGTTGTCAACCATGTCCAAGACAATGTTACCATCCATTGGTATGATATATCAAAACTATTTTAGCCATCTTAAATGGGAAAAAACAACAACTGACTTTATCGCGGATCATATAAATATGACATAAACAAACAAGAAGGTAGTAATGTGATGCTAAATTCATAATGGGGAAATTTCAGGCATGGAGTGAGACAACTTCGGACAGGATGGTCCGACGGGCCAGCATATATTACTCAGTGCCCAATACAGACAGGGCAAAGCTATCTCTACAACTTCACCCTCACTGGGCAAAGAGGTACCCTTCTTTGGCATGCACATATCAACTGGCAAAGGGCAACGGTACATGGTGCCATCGTCATCTTGCCCAAACGACGCATTCCTTATCCATTCCCCAAGCCACAAAAGGAAGAAATTATAATATTAGGTACATTTTACTCCAGTTTGCTAAATGATTAATATGGTCTCTGCTTGTAGCTGATATATGCAGAAAAGCAGAAGATCCATGCTATATATTTAAAAACATCAGGACAATTTAATAATGGAAGTCTTGAATTGCAGGAGAATGGTGGAATTCAGATGTTGAGGCAGTAATCAATCAAGCCATGAAAATGGGAGTGGCTCCCAATGTATCAGATGTACACACCATCAATGGTCATCCTGGACCTGCACCAAATTGTTCTTCAAAGGGTACTTTACCTAGTCTTGTTTATGTTAATCAAATAAATTTAGAGATATTCCTCTTTTTAATAATGTACCAAAGATAAAAAGATTATTTGCACTTAATGGCCTGATGAAGGATCAAAAATGATATCTGCTGACCAGGGTTATGGGTAATATGCAGGTTACACCCTACATGTGGAGAGTGGCAAGACCTACTTGCTCCGTATTATTAATGCAGCATTGAACGAAGAGCTCTTTTTCAAGATTGCAGGGCACAATTTGACTGTTGTTGAGGTCGATGCATCGTACGTTAAACCCTTCAAGGCCGACACCATTTTCATCGCTCCAGGACAGACGACAAATGCCATTCTCACTGCTGATCAGAGTGCTGGCAAGTATTTAATAGCCGTATCTCCTTTTATGGACACCATAGTAGCCACTGATAATCTAACTGCAACCGGAACGGTCCACTATCAAGGAACTGATGCACTTTCCCCTACTGCTCTCACTACCATTCCATCTCGAAATGCTACCCCAGTAACCAACATTTTTGTAGACTCCCTGAGGAGCCTGAACTCGAAAAAATACCCTGCTAATGTCCCATTGACAATTGATCATTCGTTGCTTCTAACTATGGGTATCGGTGTTAATCCTTGTTCTACATGCCAAAATGGAAGCAGAGTTGTGGCAGCTATCAATAATGTTACCTTTGTCATGCCTACTACTGCTATCCTCCAAGCACATTACTATAACATAAGTGGTGTCTACACCGCGGATTTCCCTGGAAATCCAGCAATACCTTTCAACTATACTGGCACTCCACCAACAAATTTGCAGACTCAAAATGGTACAAAAGTTTACAAAGTTGAATTTAATTCAACTGTCCAGGTAGTGCTCCAAGGAACTTCTATCATAGCACCAGAGAGCCATCCAACACATCTACACGGATTTAATTTCTTTGTTGTTGGGAAAGGAGTTGGAAATTATGATCCTAAAAGTGATCCAAAGAAGTTCAACTTAGTGGATCCTGTTGAGAGGAATACTATGAGTGTACCAACTGCCGGATGGACTGCCATTAGATTCCGAGCAGATAATCCTGGTAAATTTTCTTTTTACTTTCATTTTTATGGTTAATTATTTGTCCTTTTAGAGTGGCTTTCATTTGTTTGTAATCTGTATTTTTGATATGTAGGTGTTTGGTTTTTGCACTGTCATTTGGAGGTTCATACAACATGGGGACTTAAGATGGGATTCCTGGTGGAAAATGGAAAAGGCCCTAATCAATCAATCCTACCTCCTCCAAGTGATCTTCCAAAATGCTAAACAAAATTTCACCAAATTGACATACGAATTGGAAATGAAAGATTCACAGAAGTCAGTTGTGAAGTTCAACTAATAAAATGTTTAGGACCACAAGTTTAATGGTTTTGAATACGCATCGAAGGTGTACGAGGAGAAGTCTCTGAGTCTTTTGGCGAAACACAACTTCAATCTGATTATTTTTTGTGATTGACTACCATCTATAATGTAATGTATCTTGCAAGCCTTGTTTGATGCTAGATGCTCTACGGAATCACACATAAAATCTAGCTGCTGTTTGTACCAAAATAAGCCACTTAAATCTGTCTAATCAAAAAAAATCCGTAGTGATTCCTCTCTATTCTACTAGGAGCTTAGTGAATACAATATATCTGCAAGTTGTTACGGGCCCGAACTGTAGAATTAGCAACATACTTGCATCAGGGTAGGTTCTGCGGCCTACTCCAAATGATTACAGAATGTTTCGTGCATCCAAATGCCTTTTAAATGCTCCTTTAAATGGTTAGGTCTGGCTGGCCCATAGATTTAAAAGGATTTCGTAATAGACCTGAGCAGATCATATCTATGTTTCAATCGGTTCAATTTATAAGCAAATTAGTCTCGAAATATCGATCATTCATATCTATGCATCTGTACTCTACATAAAAATGTGAAACGTTTCGTTCTAATTGATTACTCGATAAAGAGGAGAAAAATTCGAAAAAAAATTGGACTCCAAACTTTTTTCCCAATAAACAGGCGATTATAGGGCAATAGTTCTGCACAGAAAAGAAAAGGCCAAGTTAGGAAAGCTGTAACAAAAAATCTAACGCGCCAGGTAGGGGTCGAACCTACGACCTTCTGCTTAGGAAACAGACGCTCTATCCACTGAGCTACAGGCGCTTCTTTGTTACCATTCTCAGCTCCGAACTTAATTATAAAATTTTATTCACTTCACTGGCCATATAACTTTTCAATGAAGTGACATTACAAAGTCAACGAACTCATCTTAAATTCAACATAATTTTAAGCAATTAACTTAAGGAAAGAATCTATACTATACTAAAAGTACGAAGGCCTTAGCAAAATGGCATTCGCCTTGTTTATATTGGATAAATTAGTCATTTAATTATTTTCCTAATATTTAGATCTTTAAAGTCAACTAAAATATTGCATATTTAATTATTTCCTTATTTGAACTAATGTAGAAAATCTTAATATTTAGAATTTTGAAATCAATTAATATTTTAATTTATAGAGCCATAAGAAACAACATAAAGTGTGAAATTTTTGGTAACATATTTTTTTAAGGTATGGATCCAAACGACAAAGTATGCTTACACGTGAGTAAAAGTCTTGAAGTAATTAAACTCAAATTATATTATCAAATAGTGCACATACAACGACAATAACAACAACAACAATAATAACCCAGTATAATCCCATAAGTGAGACAAATAGTACACATAAATTATATAAAAATAATAGTTGAAAAATGAAGGAGAGAATTAAAAATATCACAGAAAAAGAAAGTATGGGGTTCTTGGAGATGTGATGTGACGACCCGGCTAGCTTTGCGCGTAGTCTTAGAGTACGCGCTTTGCGCGTGTATACAAATCAATAAATACACTATTTTAAAATATTATATAAATAGTATTAAGCAATATGTTGATTTATAAAAAACCTAATACAAACACTCATCAGATAAAACTCTANAGTCAAAAAGGGACCCAGAGCATTTGTGTGGTGATAAAAGCTTCTCATTAAGGGTAAAATTATAAGTTTAAGCTAAATTGTTACTAGAAAGGGGTCATTCTTTTTGGAACGGACCAAAAAGGAAATAGGTTCACATAACTGGAACAGATGGAGTATATTTATTCAAATGTTGAGAACATCAATTATAACTCATTAATTATCAGTGATTCCAATAAGATAATTTACGATTTTTGGCGTGGGCTTTCTATTTGCTTGCAGTGCCGATTGTTCGCCTTTAGTTAGAAGTAGAAGTAGAGGGCGCCGTTTGCCCCACACTTCAGAAAAAGTGAAAAAGTATGGATGAAGTAAAAAAAAGTACACAAAAAGTGAGAAAGAAAAACTCTTTTTTAAACTTTTTAAAATAATGATAAATTAAGCTAAATATAAGTAGTTTTTTGATTTAAAAAATAATTGTAGTTCCTAAGAAATTATTTGAATTTTAGATTTTTTGGTATATAATGATTGTTAATTGTTTCAGATTTACAAGAGTTTTCCTTTTCTTTAAATTGCATGTCTTCCATGGATGTTTTCCACCAATTCGATTTTTTAACTATTTGAAAAAGAGAATTCTTATTAAAAAATCTAATTAGAATTAAATATTTAAAATTTAGTATAAGGTAACATTAAGAATTTTAATAAACCAATTCTTTTTTTCAAATTCATCATAGAAGTGAAATCATTTTCCAGTTGACACAATTCTTAAGGTATATAAATTATTTTCATAAAGAACATTAGTGATGAAAGAAATCCGAAAATCGAGTGAAATGCTTCAATTGACACAATCTTAGAGTATATAAATTATTTCCATAAAGACCACATGTTATGAAAGAAGTCAGAAAATCGAGCAAAATCTCTTACAATAAACTGTTAAGAGTTAAATTATTAAATTCCAAACTTGAAGAAACAAAGGCGATTTAATAGAAGACAAAATGTATTTAAAATAAGCTGACATTAATTTCTTTTTCATTTTTCATCAATTTCTACAATTGGCTCTCTATAAAATTTTTATACTAATTTGTTTATTATAAAATATTTATTTGATATTAGTCATTTTCAGATTTTACGTTCCTTAACCATCCCATCAAATAATTGAAACTATATGATCAGCCTCTTCATTTCTCTAAAAGAAATATTCAATTTTTTCAGTATTAATTTGAAGACTCTTTAAAGAATCATAAAAAAAACACAATAAATATCCAGTCATTTTAGATGATAATGACACAGAAATGATTATAATTGTTATGTGATAGTCCAAGGGATGCACCCTTTAAATGTGAGAGGAAATACATGTGTCCGAACAAGAAATGTTGATCGACTTTTTACCATTTAATATAGATTTTACATTGAAAAAGTTAATTATTTTTCAAATATATAGAATTATAGAGTTGGCCAATATTAGAATAGTTTAAATATTAATTTCACTTGAATAATAACACTTCAATACCAAATATATAGTTTCAATTCTAATTTTAAATCATTATTTGAAGAAAATATATCATGGATGGCCCATCTTTCAATTGTAAATTCTCTCACTCACTTGCTTTAATATCATTTTGAATGTATTTTTGGGTTTTCATTGCATGTTATCTTTTGTGATGATTTAAAAATCATAATTGATAGTAGCGTGCTTATATTTTTTAAGTTCTATCCTTCAACAATATTTAGATTTTCAAGTTGTTATATGTGTAAACAATAAATTTGGTTCGAGAAAATAAAATCAAGACCGAAAAATATCACAACAATCGTAGTATTTTATTTCGAATATTTAAGTGTACAATCTCTATGATTCCTCTGATTCTTCTTTTCAATAGTAAATAAATTCAAGGGCCTTTGAGCTTGATCTTGAATCTATGTTTGTTGCCACGAACGATGATCTTGTTCTTGAGCTTGAACTTGATCTTGATTCGTTCTTCGTTTTTGAGCTTGAACTTGATTTGTTCTTCGTTCTTGAGCTTGAACTTGATTTGTTGAACTTGAACTTGAACTTGATTGCTTGAAGTTTGAAACTTGTGGAGGAATTTGCGGGTGTTTGATCCACGAGCTCTCTCTTGCTTCTTGTTATAACTTATGGTCTCTTTTCTGAGTTATGAAGACCCCTATTTATAGTTGTGGGAGGGAAGAGTTATGATAAAAACAAACTCTTTCCGACCAATCAAATTGAAGTGTGACATGGCCGCATTTGATTGGCCAGAACATGTCACTTGCACACGTGGCGCGATTTCATTGGCCTTTTAGTGTGACCTGGCATGCCTTGTCATTTTGACATGTGGCATGATCCTATTGGCTCTTCCGTTTGACTTGGCGCGCCACGTCATTTGACACGTGACATCAAACTGGGCCTCTAGGAAGATGACATCTTGGGCTTAATAAAGTGGGCTCATCATTTTAGCCCAATTAAATGGGCTAGCCCAATGGATTAAGACTTATTTATTTAATTCATTTATATTGGACTTATATAATTAATTCAATTATATTAGCCCGTAGTATTTATTTGGACTAGTATGTCTTGAATTTTAAAATATAATCCAAATTATTTTATGGATTTAATTTTAATAAATTTTATATGCCTACAAATGCCCCCTACTTCAAGACTTTGTCAAAATATAACCCTATGAATATTAAAGACAGGGCTTGAAGTATAATGACCATACTAAATTCCATCAAATTGCAGTTTGATTACACAGATTACGTGTTCAAGACTAATGGCCATCACTATAAGTGAAAATTGTTGTAAAAATATTAGTGCTTTATTTCTTGTTGAACACGTGGATATCACATCATAATGCCTCCTTATGCATTTGTATTTGTTTTTCCTCTCTTTTGTCTCTTTGTTGTTCCACTATTCCTTGCCAAGAATAGATCAATACACTGCATTTTGACTTTGCAAGTCATGCCATTGCCTTGAAATATTAATGTTGATTATTATCAAAT
>NW_017673005.1:10359-61376 GCF_001879085.1 Nicotiana attenuata
TATCGGCTTGGGATTCCAAAGAATTGTGCCACCGCCAATACTAATCAAATCCAACCAGAAGACATATTGTGTCAACTATCCCACATCGAAAATCTGTTCTCAACAGCCGTCTTAAAGAATCTATATAAAGAAGAAAGTTCTCCAATCAATTTGTATCGCTCTCAAGCCCGTTTCAGTCCGTCTTTGACAGGTAACCATCTTTCTTGTACTTGTATTTTTTTTTTTTTGCTGCCTTTTTTTTTTATGTTGTTGTAGGCAATGGGAATATCTTCGTCAACAAGGTTAGACGCATATAGAAGGAAAATTTTGCGGCAACAAATAGAAGTACAGATCTTCAACATTTTATGGAAGGACAAATTCATGACGGTATATAGATGATCAAGTCCACAACAACATATAAGAAGATAGATCCCTCGCAATATATAGAAGGACAAATATATCTCAATATATAGACGACAAATCCACATCACCATATAGATGGACAAATGCACCTCAATATATAGACGGACAAATCCACAACAATATAGACGGACAAATTCAACTCAACATATAGACGGACACATCCACCTCAACATATAGACGGACAAATCCGCATCAACATATAGATGGACACATCCGCATCAACATATAGACGGACACATCAACATTAACATATAGACAGACACATCAACATCGACATATAGACGGAACATCCGCATCAATATATAGACGGACAAATCTAGCAATCAACATATGGATGGATACATCGCATCAACATATAGATGGACAACACATCACCGATATAGACGGACACACCAATAACAACATATAGATGGACACATCCACATCAACATATAGACGGACAAATCCGCATCAACATATAGATGGACACATCCACATCAACATATAGACGGACAAATCCACATCAACATATAGACGGACAAATCCGCATCAACATATAGATGGACACATCCACATCAACATATAGACGGACAAATCCACATCAACATATAGACAGACAAATCCACATCATCATAAAGACGGACAAATCCGTGAAGAGACCAACTTAAGGTGCAAAGGGACCTAAACATCCACCTTAAAATTGGAAAATTAGAAAGCCTCGACTTAAAGACTTGGTGGATTTGTAGACTTGAAGACCGACAAACTTAATGATTTGACGGATTTGAAGATTTGGCGGACTTTGATGCGTCAACTTGAAGAGCGGTGGACTTTAAACTTCAACCTGAAGAGTTAACAGTCTTGAAGACTTCCACTTAAAGACTTGGAGGGCTTAAACAACTCAACTTGAATTCTGGTGAACTTAAGGACTTCAACTTGAAGACCAATGGACTTGGAGGGCTTGAATACTTCAACTTAAAGACTGGCGGATTTGCAGACTTCAATCGTGAAGACCAAAAATTTGAAGATTTGGTGAACCTGAAGGCATAACGAATCTCCAGGCTTCATTGCAAATACTTGGTAGCCTCCTAAAAGACTATAATCATCCCATCAAACTTGAAGACCGACAAACTTAACGATTTGATGGATTTGAAGATTTGGCGCACTTTGATGCGTCAACTTGAAGAGCGACATACTTGAATATTTCAACTTGGAGACTTCGATGGCTTAAATATTTCAGCTTCTCTTTTGCTTTGCATTGTTCGACTTGGAGGCTTGGTCGCATAATTTTCAGCTTTACGTGCTTGTAACAAATGATTCATATCTTGTCGTGGGAGAGTCCAAATAATGAACCATTTGATGACTTCAATATCTAAAATATATCAAATACTCAGAATCAAAAACCTTCAGAATCGTGCCGGATAATACTTTGAGACCAACTTTAGATTTCACCATGTTGAAAATTTCAGATTTGCGCAGTCTTACCAAAAAATTCATATCTCGGTGAAGAAATATCGAAATTATAAACCGTTTGATTTAAAGAAAACTAGACTTCAAGATCTAGAACATATCCAAAAGTCTCAATCAAACAACTTCAGAATCGTCCCAGATAATATTTTGAAATCAACTTTATATTGCACCACGCTATCAATTCCAGATTTGTGCAGTCTCACCAAAAAATTCATATCTCGGTGTAGAAATATCAAAATTGCAAACCGTTTGATTTCTTGAAAACTAGACTTTAATATCTAGAACATATCCAAAATTCTCAATCAAATAACTTAAGAATCGTCCCAGATAATATTTTGAAATCAACTTTAGGTTTCACCACGTTGAAAATTTCAGATTTGCGCTACTTCGCCAAAAGTTTTGTATCTTGAAGTAGGAACGTCGAAATCATGAACCGTTTGATCCACTGGAAACTTAACTTCTAAATATATAACATATCCTAAATTCAAGATTTAATGCCTTACGGATACATTCAGATAATATTTCGAAGTCAATACTAAATTCTGATACACCGACAATTTCAGATTTGCGCGACTTCACCAAATATTTTTTATCTTGATATGGAATCCTCGAGATCGGAAGACGTATTACTTGCCATAAATCAAAATTTAAGAGCCATATTCTCACAAATATCTTGGGGTTCAAATCTCACTGAATTTGAAACGTTGCGCCAAGCAATCATTCCCTTATACTTGTGTTTCCTTTTGACGCCTCGTTTCTCTTCCCTTTTTTTTAGGTAGAGGGCGGACTTCAATGCAAATACTTGACATCCTTCTAAAATTGGCCCATTGAATATATCAATTTACCATGGAGGGTTGCCCCCTTTAAATCGAGTGAGATCAAAGTTCAACAGGAGGATGACATTTCAGCTTGATCTTACATTCCTTCATACTTCATTCGAACAACAATCGGGGCAACATGTATCTTTTGAACTTATGCGACTGAACTTAGAATGAAACTCTAAGCTGCCTACGTACCTCGGTGAAGAGGATCAAGTCATACCGTAGTTCAGAATGGGTAGATTTTATTTTTATTTTTTACGTCCTAACTTTTGCCTAGGCCGCCTCTTTCGAGATTTTCAACCTAGCGGACTCTTTTTTTTGTGTCCTAACTTTTGTCTAGGCCGCCTCTTTCGAGATTTTCAACCAAGCGGACTCTTTTTTTTTGTAGGGGCCATACACAGTTTAGACTCATGCGGGCCAGGAGTATAGCAACATGCAGTTTAGGCTCGTGCATCAAGGAGCGTGGCACTTCAAGGATAATACTTCTTCAAAAACTTGCCCTTGATAGGGCCGATCCTCATACCATCTGCATCAACCAGCTTGTAAGCCCCACTTGAGTAAGCTTCTTGTACGACATATGGTCCATCCCATTTTGAAGTGAACTTCCCTACAGGTTTATGGGAAGTAATTATGGGTCTTCGTACAGCAAGGACTTGATCCTACTTGAAAGGATCTCGGGCGAACTCTTTTATTGAAGGCGCGAGATAATGTAGCTTGATAACATTCAAGACTCTGTTGAGCTTCCAATCTCTTTTCATCAAGAGATTCCAACTCTGCTAACCGAAGTCGAGCATTTTCTTCATCAGTGATCCCTTCTTGAATAGCCAGTCGTAACGAAGGTATTTGACGCTCAAGTGGCAAGACGGCTTCGACTCCATAAATAAGTGAATAAGGAGTCTCCTGTGTTGGCGTGCGGTGAGCGTCCTATATGCCCATAGAGCTTCTTCCATACGGTCATTCCAATCTCGTTTGGATTTGGAGACGACTTTCTTTAACAAGTTGCATAGAGTCTTGTTGAATGCCTCAGCTAGACCATTGGCGGCAGCATTGTACATCGAAGAGTTACGTTGCTTGAAGCCAAAGAGATCACAAATCTTGTTCATCAACCTATTATCGAATGGCTTTCCATTATCCGTTATTATGTAACGAGGAATGTCAAAGCGATAAATAATGTTTACTCGGATGAAACTTGCAACATTTTCCTTCTTTACTTCCTTAAGAGCAACAACTTCAGCCCATTTTGAGAAGTAGTCAGTTGCAGCCAAGATGTATAGGTGCCCACCAGAGGACTTTGGCAGTGGTCCAACAACATCCAATCCCCAAGCGTCAAATGGACAGGATGCAACTGTCGGGTGCAACACTTCAGGAGGTTGATGAATAAAATTCGCATGGAATTGACAAGCCTTGCATCTTCGAGCGTAGTCCAAGCAATCTTTTACCATCGTTGGCCAATAATATCCCATCCTTTTTATATGGAAGTGCAGCTTTGGTCCAGACTGGTGTGACCCACATACCCCGGAATGCGCTTCTTGCAAAGCTTGGAGTGCTTCATCTTCCCCTAAGCATCGCAAGAGTACTCCCTCGAATGATCTTCTGTATAGGGTATCTTTGTAGTAAAGGAAGCGAGGTGTACGACGACGGATTTCAGTCCTTCTCCTCGGATTTTCTGGAAGTATCCCATAGCATAAGTAGTCGATGATGGGGTGTCGCCATTCTTCTTTCTCAACTTCAGAAACAGCAACAAGATGCTTGAGTTCGTTTTCTTCACCTTCAACCTCATTTGGCGGCGGTACTACCCATTTTTGGCAGACGGTAACTTGCGCTTGGTCAGGCAGGGCTAATGATGAAACTAGAGCAGCTAAAGCATCAGCCTTATTATTTTCTTTCCTTGGCACATGCTGAATAGTCACATCACCAAGCCATCCCATCAACTTTTTAGCGTAATCATGATATGGGCGTAGTTCTGGCTTATTAACCTCGTAACTACCCAAAAGCTGATTGACCACTAACTGGGAGTCACCAAAGACTTGCAATTGCAATTGCTTCATATCAACGGACATTTCCAGACCAAGTATTAAGGCTTGATACTCAGCAACATTGTTGGAACAGAGTTGTGTCAAGGTGAAGGAGTAGGGCAAGACTTCTCTTTGGGGAGTGACAAATACTACGCCAGCCCCAGCTCCCCCACGATGCGCAGCACCATCAAAGTACATCTTCCATGGAGGTTGAACTTCAACGACCATTGCATCCTCATCAGGTAGTTCATGAGTTAGCTCCCAGTCATCAGGTATCGGATGATCTGCCAAGAAGTCTACTAATGCTTGTCCTTTTACAGCCTTTTGAGGGATGTACAAAATCTCGAATTGTTGAAATTGGAGGTACCATCTCGCTAGTCGATCACTAAGAACAGGTTTTGGCATCACGAACTTGATGGGGTTTGCTTTAGAAACAAGACGGACAACATGAGCTTGAAAGTAGTGTTTCAACTTTTGAATTGAGAAGACTGCGCCAAACACAACTTTTCAATTGGCGAATAATTCAACTCGTTAGGTGTCATCATCCTGCTCAAGTAGTAAAGAGAGTTTTCTTTCCCCTCACTATTTTCTTGGGCCAACAGTGCTCCAACAGACCTTTCCTGCGCCGCAATGTATAGTATCAATGGCTTTCCAGGTATAGGGGCTGCTAAAACTGGAGGCTTCATCAAGTAGGATTTGATACTTTCGAAGGCATTGCTACAAGCTTGATCCCACTTGAAAGGAACACCTTTCTTCATGAGGCGACTAAATGGTTGGCACCTCCCAGCAAGGTTTGATATGAATCTTCTAAGGTATGCTAGCTTTCCTTGCAGACTTTTCAATTCATGGATATCTCGAGGCTCAGGCATTTTCAAAATGGCATCCACTTTGGCTTGATCAATTTCGATCCCTCGATGTCGGACAATGAAACCAAGGAACTTTCCAGAAGTAACTCCAAAGGCACATTTCAATGGATTCATCCTAAGTTGGTACCTCCGAAGCAATTCAAACACCATCCTCAAGTCCTTCAAGTGGTCGCCCTTCTCTCTTGATTTCACCACCAAGTCGTCAACATAGCATTCGACATTTTCGTGGAGAAGATCGTCAAAAATATTCTGCATAGCCCTTTGGTAAGTAGCACCAGCATTCTTCAAGCCAAAAGGCATTACCTTGTAGCAATAAATACCCTTGGGGGTGCGGAACGCAGTAAGCTCTTCATCTTTTGGTGCCATGCGAATTTGGTTATAGCCCGACGAACTGTCCATGAAAGACATTGCCTCGTAACCAGTAGTAGCATCGATCATCAGCTCTGGAATAGGAAGCGGGAATTCATCTTTGGGACACGCATTATTGAGGTCCCTGAAGTCAACGTATACTCGAATCTGGCCATTCTTCTTCCTTACAGAGACAATACTTGAAACCCATGTTGGGTATTTAACTTCCCGAATAAATCCAACTTCAATGAGTTTGTTAACTTCAGTTTCAATTAGGGGAACCAAGTCCGGCCTAAAGCGCCTTTGAGCTTGTTTAATAGGGTGAGCACCATTTTTGACTGCAAGGTGATGGACTGCTACTTTCGGGTTCAAGCCAGGCATCTCTTTGTAACTCCAAGCGAAGACATCCCTGAACTCTTTGAGTAACTCAATATAAGTGCTCTCCTCATCAGCTTCAAGTAAAGCACTTAGGTAGGTGGGTCTTGGTTCTTCATCGGTGCCAAGGTTGACTTCTTTTAAGGCATCAACTGTCGTCTTCACTCTTTCTTCAAGTTCAGGTGGAGCATCTTTCGCATCTTCATCTTCTTGAGGGTCACCATCATTGAAGGATATGTGATAACACGGTGAAACATGCTCCAATTCTCCATTATCTTCCATTGAAGATGGAATGCCATTCTCGACTTGTACAGTAGCATGATACGAAGAACCCATACTTTCTTCGTCTTCATCACGTTCCTTAGTATAGACCACAGTATATGGCTTTACCTTCAGTACCTCTTTACCTGAAACCACAAGTTTTGTTTGTCGCCACATTCTAGAAGGAACCAAACTTTGGAAATCCTTGGAGATCTCCTGGATTTTGGGTGAAGCGAGTGTTCTTATGCTTTGAAAATTTCTCCGGAACTTGTTCCCCTTCTTTAGTGGACCCAATCTTTCAAACACGGAGGCCCTCACGGGTGATTTTCCAAGTCGATCAAAAATAGAAGGCTTATTAGAAGCGGCTGATTCATCTTCTTCAGTGATATAGTTGCTGCTCGCCCTCCTTATTGAGATGCGCACTAGTGACGGTTGCTTGTATCCTAGACCTTCACGTGGTTTCCTCGTTGCAGCTTCAGATGGGAGCTTCCCTAACTTTGACGGCTCATTGGGATTGTATCCAGCTTTTGCAAATAGCTTGTAAGCATTAGGATCAAAATCTTCATCTGTTCGCTTTGTAGGGAGTGCCACATTCTGCAAACGATTTTGGGCTACAAACTCTACAAACGGCATTGAAGACGACTTTACTGCCTCAATTCGTTTGACCGGAAGAGTTAACTCTTTTAGCGTGTTAGCTTGGCGATTAGATGATTCACCTCCATCTTTCTTCCTTTTAGGGACATATTGGAGCGCCGGACTTACTTTCTTGCCATAAGACATAATATTCCCTCTATAAGATTTATTCACATTGGGTTGTACCTCCTTACTAACAGCTTTGGCTTCACCAGTAGTCGCCTCTTCTCTTTTAGTTGAGGGCTCTTTATTCTTGCTTTTCATACCATCATCAGCTTTCAGCTCCTTCACAATGCGGTTCTTCAAGTAGAACTTTTCATCGGCGAAGTGTGACTCAGCATCGGTGAATGGCTCATCATCAGCAACTATCGTCTT
The DNA here is from genome assembly GCF_001879085.1 of Nicotiana attenuata. Taxonomy (NCBI): domain Eukaryota; kingdom Viridiplantae; phylum Streptophyta; class Magnoliopsida; order Solanales; family Solanaceae; genus Nicotiana; species Nicotiana attenuata. The sequence continues at coordinate 17,902 of NW_017673005.1, forward strand.
CTCGATTTTACCTTCAGAGTATTTTAAACATTGATGGTAGGTAGATGGAACTACTTTATTCTCATGTATCCAAGGCCTCCCAAGCAGAACATTGTACGAAGTCTTCACGTCGATCACATGCAGCCATGCACTTGATTGCATATCTTCAATAGTGATTCCCAGCCTGATCGCGCCTATGGCTCTTTGCCACCCTTGGTTGAATCCTTGGATCATCACACGACTTTCTGAGAGTTCGTTCATGGGAATACCAAGTTCTTTCACAGTATGGATTGGCAAAATGTTCACTGAGGATCCTCCATCAACCAAAATTCGCTTTACCCTTTCATCGCGCATATAGCCAACCGGGTACAATGGGCGGTTATGAGGAGTGTTACCTAGCAAAAGATCGTCATTTGTGAACGTGACCTTCTCCTCACAAGCATTAACTTCTTGAGGAGTGGACTCGATGGGCTTTTCCGAAGATGGTGCCAACGGTAGGTCATCACTCTTTTCTTCCCCTTTGTCATCAAGGCAACAAGAGGCATCAATGCCTTCATGGGAAATCTTCGTGCGGAACCAACTTGGTAAAAACTCCTCCAAGGTCACTGGATTTCGTGGCTTTTGAGGGTGGTGCATCTCCACTTTTGCTTTCTTCAAATGCCTAACTGGATTCTTTTTTATTGGTCTTTTTACCATCATCTTCCTTGTTGGTTGTTCCACTGATTCTTTTCGTGGGCTCCTTTTGTGGCGCCTACGACGAGTCACCAACGTCCAACCTTCATCATCATCAGGTTGGTTGACTTCAGCTTTGTCGCTCTCCAGTAATTCTTCATCTTTACTTTCTTTAAAATCACATAATTCATTCGGACTGAATGAGCCAAAGGTGATAGAGACTTGGTTTGCGCTTGCTTTCTCATCTTCAAGCACGATCTTCTTTTCGCGAGCCAAGTCCATGACTTTGTCCTTGAAGACAAAGCACTTCTCCAGAGGATGGCTTACAAGTCGGTGATATTTGCAGTAATTTGGGTCATTTTGTTTTCCCAGCTTCGTTTGGTCGCTTCATCTCCGGAAGCTCAATAAGATTTAACTCGAGGAGTTCTTCGAAAATGGCTGGCACATCAGAATCCAGAAGGTACTCTTTCTCTTGCATTTATTTTAGAGTCAACTTTCCACTTGGCTTATCGTGAAAATAAGTGGATTTCATACTCTGCTTCTTGCTCACCTTCGTCGTGAACTTCATAGGTGACGTGTTGACATTCATAGCTTCTTTGCTTTCAGACTTGGGTACGAACTTGCCCCACTTCCTGACTTCTTGCTTGTCATTCCCTTTACGAGGTTCGTAGATGGGCAGCCTTTCATTTCCAGCGGAGGCCATGCTCAATTCCATATCATGGGCACGAGTTGCAAGTTCTTCAAACGTGCCAGGCTTGATACCTTGCAAGATGTAGCGCAATCCCCAATGCATGCCTTGGATGCACATCTCTATGCATGAAGCTTCACTAAGCCTGTCTTTGCAGTTGAGGCTTGCATTCCTCCAACGATTGATAAAGTCGATAACTGGTTCCCCCTTTCATTGACGAGTATTTGTAAGTTCTATCATACTCACAGTACGTCTTATACTATAAAAGCGATTGAGGAATTCTTGCTCTAGTTGATCCCAGCTATCGATTAATCCAGCCTCGAGGTCCATGCACCAGTGAAAAGCATTTCCTTTTACCGAGCGGACAAACTGCTTGATGAGGTAATCTCCATAAGTTCCAGCATTGTTGCACGTCTCCACGAAGTGCGCCACATGTTGCTTTGGGTTACCTTTAACATCAAACTGTTGAAACTTTGGAGGTTGATAGCCAGAAGGCATCTTCAACATATCGACCCTTGAAGTGTACGGCTTTGCATACATAAGGGAGGATTTGGAAGCAACTTCATATTTGTTCTTAATGGTTCCTTCAATTGATCGATTGGAATCATCCCTTCAGATGAGACAGGGATAGCCTTAGTGGATGATGCTTGTCTTGGGGGAGAGTCGCTCTCTAGAACCTCTGGGAGCTTGCCGGGTGCATGGGTGGATTCTTCTTCCATCAGAATTCCCACCTTGTCTGTTAGCTTGTCAATTCTGGCCTCTTGATTTTGCATGCATTTGGTCAAGCCAGCGATTGCTTCCGTCAAGTTTGCCAACTGCTCCTCCATGGATGAAGTGTTTGTCACCATGGCTTGCATGATTGTCGTGGATAACGGAGAGTAGCATGGATTTTCACACAGATTAATCCTTGATTGGCTCACGCTATGTGGTGTAAGTGGGGAGGATCCATCACTTGAAGCATCATCATCTTCCTTCACAGCAGAGTGCTTGGAGCCGGAGAGGTCAAGCAGAGCAAGAGTTTTCTTGATCTTTTCAGCAACATCGTTTCCTCCTTCAGATGCGTTTGTGGCAGATCTTGCTCCTTTTGAGGATGAAGATCCGAAAACAGGGGTTGATGCGGACGACACTTGGGGTGCTTGTTGTCCTAAAAAGCTTGATTTGCTCCTCGTAACTGGTCCAAAGCTTCCAAAGGTGACATCGAGGATGCTTTCCACATCAGCATAGAACCTGGAGTTAGCAGCTTTGGTGGAAGTTGAAACGGAGTTGATTTTCTTTGAAGTCATTTCAATGTTCTTGGTATTTGGTGAATGAAAAGTTGAGATGAGAGGTAGAGACTGTCCCACTGGGCGTGCCAGAATTTGTAGACAATAAATTTGCGTCAAGAAAATAAAATCAAGACCGAAAAAATATTGCAACAATCATAGTATTTTATTTTGAATATTTGAGTGTTACAATCTCTATGAATTCTCTGATTCTTCTTTCCAATAGACATAAATTCAAGGGCCTTTGAGCTTGATCTTGAATCTATATTTGTTTCCACGAACAAGGGCTTTGGCCGGGGTTGACTAGAGATATCATATTTGGGTGGCTATGGATGCTTTCAAGTTTCAAGTTGGATCAAGGAGAGCCTATATTAATTTCTCAAGTCGAGCTACACTTAGAATTTCGCCTAGACAAACATTCGGGGTAAGTTCTAGACTTATTGGCACAGGACTTGGACTTGCAAATTAAAACTCACCTCACAAGCTATTGGGTTGCCAAAGAGACAGAGTTGAGGGCCCAAAACAACCCTAGCTAAGATTGAGCAACACAAGTGGCTCCAAGGAGACACTCGATGATTGTTTAGTCAACACAAGAGTCTAAAGGTCACAACTATAATCATTCTTTGCAAATCACTTGTTTCTAACCATGAGGTCAAAGGTAAATATGCTAGGCCCAAGTGAAGCTTGCCTGAGACACTTTTATTCATTACTACTATTTACACAAAAACATAAAGAAAACGGACTCAAACTTTTAAGAAGGTTGTCACGCCATCCATCATCGGGAAGAGCCACCCGGTTCACACAAATTTCACCTTTGGAAAGAACCGTGGTATTAAGAAAACCAAAGGCTTATTGATCATGAAAACTTGTAAAAGTAAGCTACAAATTGAAAAAGAAACTACTATATGAAATAAAAAGCTACGCTATTAAGGAAAATTTCAGAAGAAGTTATAAAGTAAAATACAGAAAGTAAATTGAATATGTACAATAGGGGATTGAGACAAATATACATAAAAGGGAAATGAACATTGAAAGGTAACTTTATATACATACCAAAAGTTAAAAAAATACGAAAATAAAGTACGATAAGTAGAAAATAAGGGAAAAAAATAGTATCAAGGTTATTACAGACCAACTATCCAATTCATCATCAAAATACGGCCGCCACCCCCCCCCCCCCCCAAATAAAAATTAGCATTGTCCTCAATGCTAACAGCAAAAACAGAATAGGGGAAGGGTAGAGAGTAAAGAAAACTCCCGATGGCGCCTCTGTCTGCATGGGATCATTGGTTGGATCCTGTGGTTGGCCTGAGTCATCTCTCTCGGGGTCCTCCAGCTCAATCTCCAAACCCTCAGCCTGGGAGATCACCACTCTTCTCACCAGTTCTCTGTCAGCCTCCTGTTCTGGTCCCTGTGCTGGCTAAACTGTTTGTGCTGCAAGGGCAGTCTCTCCCATAAGGAGATCCATAGGAATGTCGCCGGTTGAAGCAAGCTTCTCCAACTCCTTTTTCAGCTCTCCTTAACCATTCTTCACTTTCCTCACCTGTTTACTCAGCTCCTTGATTGCTTTCCCATGAGCATCCAGAGACTCCAGAATCTTTGTTTGGTTGGCGAGAATAGTCTTCAATGATTCCTCCACTGATGGAGGCATCTGGGGCTGTGCCGGAGCTGCCTAAGCTGCTACTGCAATGGATAAGGCAGATAGCTTTGATGTAGCTACCTGCATCCAATTTTTTATGTCGCCCATTGTCTGGTTGACCCTTAGAGCAATCTGAGGGTATGCTTATGAAGAAGGCATTGAAGTAGGAATAGAAGCAGATGGTCCGGATGGGGGATGTGGCTTGGCAGTAGACGAACCCTCGGTAGTGGAAGGCTCAGAACCACTAGCCACCACCCCTGGCTCTTCAGACTGGCCAGTGGAAGTGGTAGCTTTGCCCTTAGACTTGGGGTTGTCCGGACCCTGAAGGCTGTACGAGGAAAATGGCCTCTTTGGCTTCACATTGGTGTCAAAGTCCCTTCCTTCTACTTCTATGTCCTCTAGGTACATGGTGAGGAAGTTTGGGAAGGGATATGAGCTCTCATCCTTGCCAATCGATCTGGTAATTACCTTGGCCATAATATTCCTGACGTTGATCGGGTACCCCGCCATGATAACCCCCACAATAATAGCCCGGGAGACCGGCATATCACTGTCATGCATAGTAGGGTCTAACCGGTTGCACACAAAAGTAGACCACCCCTTTGCTTTGAAGCTTAGAGTGTTCCTGTAGATCAGGACCCCAGGTGTCAGCCAAGCTGGAGAAGTCCCAAGAATAGCAATCACCGATGCAAGCCAAGGGCGGGCTAACTCATCCATCAGATAAAGGGACTCATCCTCGTCATTGAACCCAGCATAGTCATTTAAAGTCTTGCCATCAACTTGCGGAATTTGGTCAAATATGTGCCCTTTTTGATGTAGGCAACATTTGCATAGAATTCCTTGACCAAATATTCATTGGCCTCCGGTAAGTTGCTGGTGAAGAACTTCCACCCCACTCTCCTGTTGAAGTTCCTCTTGACATTAGGGTTGTGGGGTAGCAGATCTCGCTCAATGAACACCCTCTCAAGTGTAAATGACCTTTGAGGCCACCACTCCCGGAACTTGTGGTAGGCTTTCTCACTCACAAACCGGTCTTGCCATGCCACAGGGTTCCTTGATCTCACCAACCCCTTGTCTAGGTGTTACCACCCCTCCCGTCGTCTGGGGCATCATCATCACCATTAATGTTTATTGGGGCTGGTGTGGAGGCTAGAGTTGCAGCACTTGGGGTAGGAGGTGTAGGTGTGTCACTATCTCCCGAGCCCTCAGAAGATCCAGACAATGAGGTGATTCATTTATGAGGCGACGGGGCTGGGATTGTGCCTATTGTTGAGTCTGGCCAGCTTACCCCTCTAAAAATCTTCCGAGAGGGGACATACTCACTGGTCTTCGAAGTGTCAGGAGTGGGTCTCTGGAGGGTTTGTTTGTTTCCAATGAGCCTTTTAGGAGCTAGGGGTGCATCTGGGTTTTTTTTCTCCCCCGGCCCCGGGAAGACTCTCCCCTCCCTTGTTGTTTATGTTGCGCACCTCGAGATCTAACCATTATCTGCATACACAATCTGAAAGCTCATTCGTATTGGTATTCAAGTGAGTATCAGATGAAGGAGATAAATGATTACAGTATTTACAGCGCAGTGGACCGCTGTTAGCGGAAAAAGGTGAGTGGCCGCTGACTGGTTACCGCTGTCCGTGAAAATTAGGTCGCGGCTGCGAGAGATTGGGGTTCAGACTACCCGGTCTCTGAAGCTTGACCACCGCCGACAGCAAAATTTTGGGCGCGCCCGCGGAAGCTTCATCGTTGTCCGCATAAAAACGAACGCGGCCGCGGACCCAACTTATCAATTCTCTGAACCTTAAATCCGCGGTCCGAGCAAAAGAAGTGCGACCGCATAAAGCAGGCCGCTAACCACGGAAATTCCATCGCTGTCGTGTAAAAGCAAACCATTTTTAACTCAGCATTTCATACGAACGCTGACCGCGAAATTAAGGCCACGGCCGTGGAACGAGCACTGACAAAAAGTATATCACCTAGGGTTTTCACTTAGCATACAACTTAGGCAGTTACGTGGTAAAATGAACAACCCCATCCCCATTAGGCATTAAAATCAATTAGCCAACCATCTTTATATTCAATTAAGCGTACTTTTGATTCTTGGCTTGTATTAACCCTAACTAAAATAAAATAGAGACTATCTAGAAAGAAAAAGTAAGAACTAAAATCAAGAAAAAAAAGTTGAGCATACTAGTTATTTCATTTGTTCTAGAAATTACTCTTGCCTAATGAGATGAAGTCTAGATGCAACAAGAAGCAGGTGAACAGTGCAAAGGGGCTTTGAGAAGTGAGGGTGTGAAAAGTGTAAAAGGAGGAGGGCCCTCCTATTTATACTAAAATCCTGAGGGCCCACACCGACTTACCTGGCGCGGCCGCGGAATTCTACCCCGGTCCGTGCTTTTGGCTGTTTTGAAGAGCAGTAGGTTCAATAATCATCGTTGAGAGTGGAAGAGTTGGCGCGGCCGCGGAACAAGGTCTGTTAACCGCGAAAATTCCACCGTGGCCGCGGTTGAAACTTCAGAGAGGTTGCATTTTGGACTTTTAAAGTCCGCGTCTGCTACAGAATCATGCCCCCGCAAAAAAGTTTCCGCTCACCGCGTAATTTTGAGCGCGGTCAGTGGTCCAGTTACACACACAGCCAAATTTTCCAGTATTAGTCCTATACTGCATCAATAATTCCTACACAAATCTCACAACCAGTTAGATCAAAAGAGCCTAATCTAAGAAGGAAAATGAAAAAGAAAGAAAAATCACTTGAGTTGCCTCCCAAGAAGTGGCTGATTTAATGTCGCGGCACGACGCATGTTACCATCATCATTTGAAATTGATTAAGGCCACCACGTGGCTGTCATCGAATTTTCCCAGATAGTGTTTGACTCAGTTCCCATTAACTCTGAAAACTTCACCATTTTTATTCTTCAAATCAAGAGCGCCAAATGGAGTGACATGTACCACTTCAAAAGGCCACTCCATTTTGACTTGAGCTTTCTCGGAAACAGTCGTAACCGAGAGTTTAATAAAAGAACCAAGTCACCTTCCTTTAATTCCTTGCGCCGGGCATACTTGTCATGTATGTACTTTATCTTATCCTTATACAAGGACGAGCTGGAATAGGCATGAAACCAGAACACATCTAGTTCATTAAGTTGCTCTACCCGGATATTTGCTGCAACATCCCACTCAAGATTTAACCGCTTCAAGGCCTACATGGCTTTATGTTCTAGTTCAACCGGAAAATGGCACGCTTTCCCAAATACCAACTGGTATGGAGACATACCAATTAGAGTCTTGTAAGTAGTCCTGTAAGCCCACAAAGCATTATCCAGTTTCTTTGACCAATCAATTCCGTTTGCATTGACAGTTTGTGACAATATGCTCTTTATCTCCCTATTGGAGACCTCAACTTGTCCACTAGCCTGGGGATGATAAGGGGTTGACACTTTATGACTTACACCATACTTGGAGAGTAAAGTATCTAAGGCCTTGTTGCAAAAATGAGAACCCCCATCACTAATGATCAACCTAGGAGTGCCAAACCTTGTAAAAATATTTTTCTTCAAGAAAGCCACTACACTCCGTGCCTCATTGTTAGGCAAAGCCAAAACTTCAACCCACTTGGCAACATAATCAACAGCAACCAGAATGTACGTGTTACCACATGAACTCACAAAAGGCCCCATGAAGTCAATGCCCCACACGTAAAAAAATGTCAATCTCAAGAATAGTGGTGAGAGGCATTTCATCCTTCTTGGAAATTCCACCAGCTCTCTGACACTCATCACATCTCTTCACAAGCTCACTAGCATCTTTATACAATGTAGGCCAATAAAAACCACAGTTGAGAACCTTTGAAGCAGTTCTCGCCCCACCATGATGACCAGCGTAGGGCGAGGAATGGCAAGCATCAAGAATACTCATTTGCTCCTCTTCCGGAACACACCTCCGAATAACACCATCATAACAAATCTTGAAAAGATAAGGCTCGTCCCAGTAATAATCCAAGTTGTACCGTTTAAGCTTCTTCCTTTGGTTAGAAGAGAGCTCACTCGAAATAATGCCGGTCTCAAAAAGGTTAGCCACATCGGCGAACCAAGGCATACTATTCAAAGAAACGGAGAGGAGTTGTTTATCCGGAAATGAATCATTAATATCGAGGCCATCATAGGGCCTCCCTTCCTCTTCCAAGCGGGATAGGTGGTCCGCCACTTGGTTTTCACTTCCTTTTCGATCAATAATTTCAAGGTCAAACTCTTGAAGCGAAAGAACCCATCTCATCAACCTAGCCTTAGAGTCCTTCTTTGTCATCAAGTAACGGAGTGCCGCGTGATCAGTATGAACAATCACTTTGGCATCCATGAGATAAGGCCTAAACTTTTCCATGGCAAACACTATGGATAGCAACTCTTTCTTCCTCACCGTATAATTAACCTGGGCATCATTCATAGTTTTGCTTGCATAGTACACCGGATGAAACATCTTGTTCACCCTTTGCCCCAAAATCGCTCCTACTGCAATGTCATTGGTACCACATATGAGCTCAAATGGCAAGATCCAATTGGGTTCAGTGATGATGGGAGTGGTAGTCAATTTATACTTGAGAAGCTTAAATGTTTTCATGCACTCATCATTAAACACAAACCTTGCTTCCTTTTCCAACAATTTGCACAAAGGATTCACCACCTTTGAGAAGTCCTTGATGAACCTTCGGTAGAACCCCGCATGCCCAAGAAAGCTTCTAACTCCCCTGACAGAAGTAGGAGGTGGGAGTTTTGAAATCACTTCAATCTTTGCTTTGTCCACTTCAATACCATTCTTTGAGATCTTATGGCCAAGGACAATGCCCTGCTCAACCATAAAGTGTCACTTCTCCCAATTAAGTACTAAGTTAGTCACCTCACATTGGGCCAAAACTTTGTCAAGATTACCCAAGCATTCTTCAAAGGAGTCACCCACAACACTGAAATCATCCATGAACACTTCCATGAAGTCCTCCACCATGTCCGTAAATATAGCCATCATACATCGCTGAAAGGTAGCCGGTGCATTACACAAACCAAATGACACCCGTGAGAATGCAAAGGTTCCATACAGGCATGTGAAGGAGGTTTTCTCTTGGTCCTCCGGTGCAATCAAAATTTGGTTGTAACCTGAGTACACATCCAGAAAGCAATAGTAGGCATGCCAGCAAGTCTATCCAACATTTGGACCAGAAAGGGCAATGGAAAATGAACTTTGCGGGTCACTTTGTTTAGCTTCCGATAGTCCATGCATACCCTCCATCCGGTGACAGTCCTAGTGGGGATCAACTCATTTTGCTCATTTGTGACCACAGTCATACCCCCGTTTTCGGCACACATTGTAATGGCAAAGTCCATGAACTATCCGAAATGGGGTATACAACTCCTGCTTCTAGCAACTTGATAACTTCCTTCTTGACGACCTCTTGCATAGCCTAGTTCATCCTCCTTTGATGTTCCACGGAGGGTTTGGCATCATCCTCAAGTATAATCTTGTGCATGCAAAAGGCGAGGATTATCCCTCGAATATCAGCTAGAGTCCATCCAGTTGCTTTCTTCCTCCTTTGTAGCACCTCAAGAGTGGCATCTACCTGCACGTTAGTTAAGCACGAAGAAAGAATAACAGTTAAAGTTGAACAAGGGCCCGAAAATTCATACCTGAGGTGTGAAGGCAAAGGTTTCAACTCCAATACGGGAGGTTCATCGATTGAGGGCTTTGTTGATGGAGTCTTTCGGTTCTCAAGATCCAAGGAAAGTTTTCGGGGCTCATATGTGTAAGAACCCATTCCTTGCAAAGCATTGACATATTCTACCATGCCTTCATCCTCAGTCACATCATGGTTCAACAACACAGCTTCCAAAGGGTCCTCCACATTTATCACAGCACTGATGTCTTCAACAATCACCTCGGTCACAAGATCAACAAATGAACATACTTCATTACTATTGGGCTGCCTTATTGATTTGCAGACATGGAACACAACTTTTTCATCACCCACCCGGAAGGTGAGCTCCCCTGCTTCCACATCAACCAAAGCCTTCCCTGTAGCTAGGAAAGGTCTCCTCAATATGATTGGCACCTCATAGTCAACCTCGCAGTTCAGAATCACAAAATCCGCGGGAAGTATGAACTTGTCGACCCGCACAAGAATATTATCAATAATACCAAGCGGCCTCTTCATTGTTCGATCCGCCATTTGCAATCTCATTGAAGTAGCTCTAGGTTGACCAATACCAAAGTTTTGGATACAGTGTAAGGCATCAAATTTATACTTGCTCCCAAATCACACAAAGCCTTTGCAAAATCCGCACTCCAAATGGTGTATGGAATGGTACATGCGCCGGGATATTCAAGCTTTGGAGCCATCGAGTGCATAATGGCACTCACTTGATGATTCATTTTGATGGTCTCACAATCCATAGATCTCTTTTTAGTTACCAAGTCTTTCATAAACTTGGCATATCCCGGCATTTTCTCAAGAGCTTCCACCAAGGGCACATTGATCGACAAGCTTTTCATTATCTCAATAAACTTCTTGAATTGGTTTTCATTCTTTTGCTTTGCAAGTCTTTGAGGGTAAGGCGGAAGAGGCCTTGGCAAAGGAGCCTTGGCTTTAGGCATTACCGTTTCCGGCATGTCTATCATGTGTTCCTAGACGGGTTCACGTCATTTTGAGTCTCCTCCTCATTGTCATGAATATCAATTCTTACCTCACCATTCAAATTCTCTTCACTCACTTGCTCTCAACTATTGAATCATCGTCATTTTGCACTTCAACGTCATCACTCACAACTTTCTTTTGCTTGGAGGTACTTGCTTCACTACCTCTACCGCTCCTTGTGGTCACCGCCATTCCATGGCTGGTATTGTTCCCACCCTTCGAGTTTACTACCGTGTCACTAGGTAGTGCCCCCTTAGGGAGGGTGTTCAAAGATTGCAAAATTTGGCCAAGTTGGACCTCCAAGTTGCGGATAGAAGTATTATGGGATGCCAACTGGGAATCGGAGTCGGCACTTTTCTTCATCATTTGCTCAAACATCAACTCAATCCTTTCCATCTCATTGTTTGACGAGCTAGGACCTTGAGACGGAAATGGAGGCGGGTTGTTTGGTTGTTGATACATCGGAGGCCTTTGAAAGCCCGGCCCCTGATTCCCTTGATTATCGTTATTTCAACCCCCTTGGTTGTTGTTGCCTCCCCAGTTGCTATTGTTGTTGCCACCCCAGTTGCCCTGGTTACCCTGGTTGCCCCAATTCTGATTGTTCTTCCCCCAGTTGCTTTGGTTGTTATTGTTCCCACTGTTCCAATTTCCTTGTTGGTTTTGATTCCCCCAATTTCCTTGGGATCTCCACTGTTGTTGTTGATTCGGAGCATTTCCCCGTGGTCCTTGGTAGTTGTTCACATAGTGAACTTATTCACTTTGATCATCATACCCATCATCTTGGTTGTAACCACTACTACCTTGCTCATATTGATCCAAATTTCCTTGACTTTGTTGACCTCTTTGTCGCCTATTGTTGACCATAATATTTACCCCTTCCATGGCATTCACTTGTCTTGGCGCTTGAACTTGCTGCAATTGAGCTTTGGCCAACAGGTTCATTGTTGTAGTCAACTCTGTTATTGCTTGGCCGTGGTCATGGAGCTCTTTGTGCAGGTGAATGACATTGGGATCACCTTGTGGCACATTAGCTCGACTTTGCCACGCTGAGGAAGTATCTACCATCTCATCAAGTATATCACACGCCTCAGCATAAGGTGTGTTCATAAAGTTTTCCCCTGCTAGCTGGTTAACTACACATTGGTTGGTAGTGTTGATGCCACAGTAGAATGTTTGCTAGATCATGGCTTCGGTCATGTCATTGTTCGGACATGCTTTAACCATCATCCGGTACCTTTCCCAGATCTCATGAAGCGATTCATTTGGCTCTTGTTTAAAGGCGAGGATCTCATCTCTCAGTGTCTCCATATGTCCCGGTGAGAAAAACTTGGCTATAAACTTGTCGGCCAACTCATCCCACGTGGTGATGGAATGGTTGGGGAGTCTTTCGAGCCAGTCCAAAGCTTTCCCTCTAAGTGAAAAAGACAACAATCTCAGTCTCAATGCATCCTCCAACACATTTATCTGTTTGCTTCCCCAGCAGGTATCCATAAAGCCCTTTAGATGTTTATATGCATTCTGATGGGAAGCGCCTTTGAAGTACCCTCTTTGCTCCAATAAGGTCAACATGACATTTGTAATCTGGAAATTGCCCGCACGGATCCGGGGTGGGACAAATGCACTTGCGTAACCTTCATTTGGAAGCACCCGAGGAGCTGCTCGCAGAGGAGCTGGGGGAGGGTCTGGAATGTTTTTATTGGTCTGGCGGCCTCTTCTTTGAGCTTGAGGTACTAGGTGCACCTCATCTTCAGCATTATCATCTACCTCCTACCTAGGGAGAACATTTCCGAGAGTATCATTATTTGCCATTTTGTACCTGAATCGATTAACTCACACAAGTTAGTAAAATAGAAAGAAAGAAAAACAAGACACACAACTAATCAGATAGATAGCCAAAACCGTTTAACTCCCCGACAACGGCGCCAAAAAGTGATCAGCTCCAACCCTGCACCACTATATAATGGCGAGGAGTGGTCGATGCAGCTTTTACCCGAAAGGTCGGGATCGATATCTACAGGGAGTTAATATTGGTTAGGAGTTAGGTTTCTATCTAATCTAGCTATGCGTGTTGCTTTTAATTTCACTTCTAAACATGCTTGGATTTGTTTCTATTCTACGTTTAATGCTATCGATTGCTGAAAAGAGTCTAAGTACAATGTTTTTGTAGGAGTTTTCTCAATTGATAAAAAAAAAAGCACTGGGAAGTGACTTACACCTAGGCGAGTATCTAATGGAGTCTAGAATTTAGGACAAGCTTGTTATATTTGGGATCGTGATATAACCTTTACACATAATTACTCACTTTATACCTCTCACTAGTTTGAGTGACTATGCCCTAATTGGCTTTCTCAAGCCTAATTGGGTGTTTAAACAATGCAAATAAAATTAGCTCAAGTCGGGTATTACTATCTCTAGGCTTAACCATTTAATTGGGGCTATCAATCTCTTGAATTCACCCCAATTTCTTGTTATCCTATTTTTCCTAGACTTGGGCTCTCCTTCTCAAGAAGAGCCTGTCACACCTCCTTTATACACACCCGAAAGTGATATAAGGGAGTTTTTCCACTTTAAGTGACATTATTCGAAATGGGATTATTTATTCAGAGTCGCCACTTGGGATAGTTTATTTGGTGTCCCAAGTCACCGGTTTATTTTAAATCCCAAATCGAGGAAAATTTCGACTTTGCTTTTGAAGTCTGCGAACAAGAAATTCTGAATAAGGAATTTTGTTAACCCGAGGGAAGGTGTTAGGCACCCCCGGATTCCGTAGTTCTAGCACGGTCGCTTAAACTATCATAAATGGTCGATTATCTGATTTTAATACATGTTTTAGCCTATGGTATATTTTAACTTTTTAAGCCGCTTTTAATTATTATTTTTTAAAGAAGATTTCAACGTCATCTAAAACACGTCTTTGGACCACGCCACATGAAATGCACCCGCAGTCCGCAACACATTTTATTTAACGTTGTTGAGATTTGGATTTGGGTCACATGAAATGCACACCCAAGTTTAGGAAAGTAATTTTTTTAAAATAGCGCGCCTAAAGCAACTACGCACTTTCAACTTTGCGAGGGCCATGGAAAATTCAACTAAATGGCACATCTCGATTTCTAAGGATTAAAATATTAATTAAGCGAGGGCCATGCATTTTGAGATTTTATTTGGCACGGCACACCTCGATTCCATTTTTTAAAGGAAACTTGAACTAAATTTTGGAGGGCCATAAACTATGTCTTGCCTAATATAGCACGCCTCCAATCTACTTTATGGAGTCTAATTAATTAAACACTAAAGAGCTGAGATTTTTACCATCTCTTAATCTAATGTCCATGCTAGCCTAAATATAAAGACCCTCACGTTAAAGAAAAGGCAAATTTGATTGCTACAAGGGTCATTCCATCTTCAGCAATTGAAAAGGAGATTTAAAGCAGGCAGGCCCAACACAGTGAGGCCTGCAACTTCGCTTCAAGTGGTCCCATGAACCAAGGCCCAAAGAGTAGCCTAACTCTTTTGAGAACTAAGGCCTAAAGAAGGGAAGACTCGGGTTCGAGTCTCCAGGCCTGTAAATGGCATACCAAATCCAAAGCAATGCCCTGAACCTGGCAAGGCTTTAAATAACAAAAAAATCATTTGGTAATCATGCTTGAATCAACCCAACAAGTTTCAAAAGACAATTATGAGGTTTCTAATTGGCTTAAAACCATCTGTTCAATATATATAGTTAACAAGAGAAATCTTCTGAGATTATTCAATAAACAGACATGAATCTATCTCCAAACTAAACATGCTTAACACATCACAAGTGAATCAGCACATAGCTTGACCCCTAGACCATTTCCTTTTCTTTAGAACGTGATTTTATACTAACCAACACTTAAGAAGTAATCAGTTACCCATTGCATAAACATAGCACTATGTTATGACATCCACATGAATTGCATAGCAGGAAACATCTGACACAGCATACCCTACTTGAACAGGACTGAACACAAAATCTAACTACTAATTCGATTAACAGGATTTCATCAAGTTTTGTGACAGTTCGAAATCAGATACAACAATAAGAGTCCAATTATCACAAACCAGTACCTAGCTATAAGGTGTTTGATAGAAAAATGGCTTCCTATCAGATACAAACCAAGTACAGCTCCCAAAAGAGTCTTACAAACAACCAGCAAAATACAGTGCATCGAATAAACTCAGAATCATGTAATTTAGGAGAAATGAAGCTAAACTAATGAATCAGAACATGTTGAAGCCATGCTTAAAACTCCAGGTTTCATTTCACAATTCAAGTCAAAGCCTCACATGAGGTATAATTCAGAAGACATGTACCTAGAAATGGAAAGGAAAACAAAGAAATGAAGATTCAGTAGAAACAGCAGCAGAAAGCTCAACCAAAAAGAAGCAGCAGCAGAGTCAGCTAAAACCCAGGAATGAAACAGTGTTTCCAACAGCAAAGTTTAAACCAAAACCTTTAAATATCCACAACTCAATCCATTTCAAACTAAGTGCAAGACTGTGAAATTTGCAGTGGTTTTAAACTAAACAATGAGGATCAGAAGAACCAAGACCAAGCAAAATTTTGAATAGTTTTCATAAAGAATTGCAGGGAATTCGAGGTTATTTCAGAATTTTTTCAAAGAAAGCAGTCGTTTCTGTTTTCAGGATATTTTTCTCTAATCTCGAATTTCCGACTTGAAACTCAAGTAAGGATGCCTTCATAGGCAAGCTTTTAGGGCTGCAATAATGAAAACAATTTTGCATATTGATCCTTTTCAGATTTACATTTTTGCTTAAATGCCCTTAGCTTAAAAACTCAGCTTTCACATAAGCCCCAAAGGCACCTTCCTAGCAGCTTCCTAATTCAGTTACTGAGATTCCCCCCACCTACAATTCCTAAACTACCCCTTAGGACCCCTGTTATTTACTTTAGGAAACCAAATGGGTCGAATTGACCAAATAGCTCAGCCAGACATGGGCTCAGATTCAACCCAAGAACCCAAACGAAACCCTTTAAAAAAGGGTCTAAACTAACCTCAAAGCCCAAGCGGCAAACGACCCAAACCAAATCTAGTTCGATGCAAGCAAAAGAAAACACTTAAATGATTTCAGAAACTAAACCTAAACTAATTGACTAATTAATTAACACAAACAGGCAGGGAATTAAATAAGTTATTAAATTAAACCTAATTAAACTAAGTGACTAAACAAGAGGTGAAATCAGAGGTTTAAACATGCCATTAACAAAACTAAATAGACTAAGAAGATCAGAGAACGAGCTTTTAACAAATACCAATTAATCCGAAAAAGAGGTTCTAGGTTCAGAACCTTGGTCTATTCTCAGTTGAAGTGAAATTCGACCAAAGAAAAGAAGAAGAATCAGAAGAAGAATGAAAGGTGAAGTAAAGCACAAATGAACAGAAAAGAAAATGAGGGGAACTCACTGGCTAGGCTCGAAGTCAATACTAGTATTCTGAGTTAGCCCAAAATAATGTCCATCGCTTGTTCTTGGTCAAGAACAAGCAAACGTCATTATTTTGTGATAAAACAGCCTCGAGCACTCAGGGAATTTAGAAAAACAACCTTGCATGCACAGATTTAATTATGGCTTCTAGGGCTCGAATTTAGATTTAAGATTCGAGAAGTTTTGGCAAGATTTGAGGGAAACGGAGTGAGGATTTGGAATGAGGGGGTGAAGGGGGTGCTATGGTGTAAATCAGGGTCGATTTGGTGGTGGCGCCGCCGGCCGGAGACGGTGGAATTCTAGGCGGCGTTAGGGTTTTGGGTAAGGGTCTCTAAAGATGGAGATAGGGTGAGAGACGATTAGGGGGGGTAACGGATTCGGACACTTTTATAGTAGCCAAGACCCCAGTTCTGGACCGTTAGATCAAAAGAGATCAACGGTCCTGATCTGGGCTATTAAAAACGGGGTCGTTTGGATTATTGGTGGGGAGACCGGTTTTGGAACGGGTTTGGGCTAGTTCTGGTTGGGTTTGGACAGGTAAAGGGGGGGGGGGAATTTGGTTTGGGCTTGTGGAATTTTCAAATTTCTGGCCCAAAATTCGGATCCTTTCAATTCTTTTCCTTTTTCTTTTATTTCGAAATTCACTTCCTTTTCAAAAACTAAAATAAAACCTAAATTAATCTCTAAAACAAATTATCCTACCAAATCAAACTAATTAAATACCAAACTACCAAAATTCAGAATTAAAAAAAATACAAAATTAGTTATTTTTGGTGATTTTCCCATTTTTATAAAACAAACTAATTTACTAATTAATTTAAAAAATATAAAATTAAATCCTAAATGCAAATGCAATATATTTTTTGTATTTTTATGATTTAAACAAAATTAAACATGCACACAAAATGCAAACAATCAGAAAAATTCTGCAATAATTCCTAAAATAACAAATAATTAAAAGAAAAAAATCTAATTTTGGAATTCTGTAGGAGTAATTCATGTGAGGCAAAAATCACGTGCTCACAGAGCCAAAGTCAAAAAGGCATGAATCAGTATTTGCAACCACTAACTGAACAGTTAAAGCATGAAGCAAGCTAAATATCACTAACCCATAAACAAATAAGCCCTAAAATTGAAGACCCATTAAATACCCACACTAGGGTTGGGTCACAACCCTAGCTAATGGGTTTAGCTACTCATAGTGAACATAGAAATCAAAGATGGAGATGAAATATAAGCCATAAAAGTTGATTACAAGAACAAAATCTAAGAATATAAGCTAGAGTTACTCTAAAATTACTCCAAATGGTAAAGTACGGTTGTTCACAAGCTCACTGATACAAAAGATAACCTAAAAATATGAAAAAGATCTATTTATACACAGCTAAATAACTGGACAAAAATACCCCTACGGAGGTTCCACTATTAGCGAAATACTGGGTGCCTCAGCGCATGGACTTTCGCGGCCACGCAAAAACAAGCGCGGACTGCGTTTCTTCAATTTTGGACTTGGGCTGGGCTAGGTTTCGCGGACACCGTAAAGTCTACCCGTCCGCGTTGGCTTCTATCGTGACTGCGTAAAATGTTCGCGGACTGCGTTTCTCGGTTAGGTTCCACTAGCCAAGTCTCTGAACCTCTTTCACGCCCTCAGTGGAATTTGCACCCCATCCGTTCCTGGTAACTTCGTGGCCGCGTAATTTAGACGCGAGCCGCGTTCTTCATTTGAGCTCATATTGCAACGTCTCTGATTCTCTATTTCCGCTCTCAACGCAATTTTACTCGCGGCCGTGCCAATAGTTTCGCGGCCGTGCTTTAGTATCGCAGTCAGCAGCAGTGTTAGCACTTGGCTGCAGCTTCTCTGAACATCACTTTTGCTGCAGCATATTTTTAATCGCCTCAGCAGAGGGTCTTACGCGACCGCGTAATAATAGCTCTGACAGCGCTCCAGTTTCATTCTTTGAGCTTGTGCAAGTTTGACTCCTTTATGAGTTCATTTTGGCTTCGTTGCCACATTCTGACCAAAACCTGCAAGTAAGAACCATAAGTTAGTTTTCAGAAATACTTTTACACATTTTTTATCCAAAATCTAAGAAAAAGAGAGCATAAGATAGGCTAAAATCCATAGTTATCATGTGTCCTGCTCAACAAGGGCCAAGAGAGCATAAGGAAGAGCAGCCAAAAAGAAGAAGAGAACCAAAGAAAGTAACATATGAATGGAGGACTAAAGGTCCTGTAACTAATGCAGCAGGAAATGCAGAAAATGTGCAGAAAGAAGCAAATGCTATAGAGAACACTATGACAGATGGAGCAACTGAGAACCAAAATGGGATTGTCCAAGAGAAGGCCAACACTGCTTTCCAGTGGAGACAAGGAAGACCAACTATAATCAACTTGAAGGAGGTATAGAGAACATTGTGACAGATGAAATAGACAAAGTCAAGAAGCAAGTGTTAGAGTTTTGCCTTGAAGATTTTCCTATGCTAACACCACTGTCTAGCAGAAATAGATTCAAATTTGTAACAGCAGGTCCTTGTGGGAGCTCTACATTACCTCATGATAGGGGTGGGGGAACTAAACTCAATTAATGAAGTGGTTACTATGATGTCAGGGGTATTAATAAGTGGTATACGAGGAAGGAATTGAGAAACTACTTAAAGACCAAAAACATTAAGTTTGCAAGTATCATTGAAACTAGAGTGAAAGAACACAAAGCTAAAGGAGTTAGCCACCACATTGCCCCTGACTGGGAGATGCTACACAATTACAATGCTGCAGTAAATGGAAGAATATGGGTGATATGGGATACAAGTTGCTCCTCATTCAGACTAATCAAAGCAGAAGCACAAGTTATTCATTGCATTGCTAAAGACATCAAGAAGGATCAAGAATATGCAGTATCAATAGTCTGTGGTTTTAACACAGTAGAAAAAAGGAAACAGTTATGGGAAAGCTTGATAGAGATAGAACAACTGAACTCCATACCATGGGTGATTGGGGGAGATTTTAATGTTGTCCTACAATTGCAAGATAGGATGCATGGAAATCCAATTACCATAGCTGAAACTCAAGACTTCAGCTAGTGTATACAAGACTTAAGACTTAGTGAACTGGCTTGGGAAGGTGATTACTATACATGGTCTAATAAGCAAGATGGTTGTGATAGGATATGGAGTAGAATTGACAAGATATTTGGTAATTATGAATGGATGATGCAGTAGGGGCATATTTCTACTGTATATGAGATGCCTTTCATTTCTGACCATGCACCTATGAGCTTAACATTCACTGATAATCAAAGAAGCAGGAAGACCCCATTCAAATTCTTCAATGTCTGGGCCGATCATGAGAGATTCCTAATTGATGTTCAGCAAGTATGGCAACAAAGAGTTCACAGGAAGAATATACAGGATGTTTGGTTGAAACTCAAAACATTAAGACCAGTAGTGAGAAAGCTTAATGTTGAGGAGTTCAAGTTCATTAGACAGAAGATAGAGATGGATAGAATTGAACTTGAAAAGGTTCAAAGAAACATTGATACAAACTGTTTTGAGGAGCTACTACTGAAGGAGAAGGAGCTGGTGCAAAATATGGAAAAATGGGATACGATTGAAGAAGGAGATTTGAAACAAAAAGCTAGAGCAAAGTGGATAAAGTTAGGTGATTCCAATACAGAGTACTTCTCAGCTGTCATGAAAGAAAAAAGCCAAATGAAGCAAATATTAGAGCTTAATTCTATCAATGGTAAAGACTAATTGACTCAGAAAGCATCAAAAGGGAGATAGTAGAATTTTATAAGTCACCGATGGGTACTGCTACTCAATCACTTCCTGCTATAGGTAAAATGGTGCTGCATAAGGGAAGTAAACTTAATCAACAGCAAATGATTGATCTCTGTAAGGATGTGACCCCAGAAAAAATTTATGAGGGGTTGTGTTCTAGTGGTGATGACAAGGCACCTGGTGTTGATGGATACAGTTCATGCTTCTTTAAGCAAGCTTGGCCTTATCAAAGATGAAGTCGCTGAAGTTGTACTGGATTTCTTTGCTACTGGGAAATTGTATAGAGTTATAAACTGCACAGCCATCACCTTGGTTCCTAAGGTGAATAAGCCTAAAACTGTAAAAGAGTTCAGAACTATTGCCTGTTGCACCGTGATATACAAAATGATCTCCAAGATTCTGGCAACAAGGATACAAGCCATCATTAGTACAATCATCAATGAAGGTCAAGCAGGGTTTATACCTGGGAGAAAGCTTGCAGATAACATACTTCTGGCACATGAGTTGGTGCGGACTTGCTCTAGGAAGAACATTTCTCCTAGATGTATGATAAAGATAGATTTACAGAAAGCTTATGATTCTGTATAATGGCCATATATGAAACAAGTAATGGAAGAATTGGGATTCCCTCAGTTATTCACAGCATGGGTTATGGAGTGCATTCAGACAGTTAACTATTCTATCATTAATAATGGTGAGCCAACAAAGCCATTCACTGCTGCTAAGGGATTGAGACAGGGTGATCCAATGTCACCTTTTTTGTTTGCCATAGCAATGGAGTACTTGAGTAGGAACCTAGCTAACCTTAAGATGGTGAAAGAGTTTAAATACCACCCTAGATGTGCCAAACTAGGGATCACTCACCTAAGTTTTGCTGGTGACTTGTTATTTGCTAGAGGAGATCTGAAGTCAATTCAAGCAATGCAGCAGAAGTTTCATCAGTTCACTCAAGTTTCTAGGCTCCAAGCAAATCTCAATAAGAGTGAAGCATATTTTGGAGGGGTTCCTACAGAAAATAGACAGCAAATCCTTCAGCTTTTGGGCCTTTCTGCCGGAACACTACCCTTCAGATATCTAGGTGTGCCTTTGTCTGCTAAGAAACTAAGTGTACTCCAATGGCAGCCCCTCATTGACAAAATGACTGCAAAGATCACTTCATGGACTGCAAAGACCTTGTCTTATGCTGGGAGAGTATAGTTAGTTCAAGTATGTTGTTTGGTATACAGGCTTTCTGGGCACAGTTGTTTATATTCCAACAAAAGTGATCAAGACTGTGGAGGGCCTATGCAGATCATATGTATGGTCGGGAGCAAATGAAATCACAAAGAAGGCTTTGTTGGCCTGGGTCAGAGTATGTCTAACCTAAAGCTGGAGATGGTCTTAATATCACCCATCTGAAGATATGGAACAAAGCAACTATTGCTAAGGTTTGTTGGGACTTAGCATATAAACAAGACAAGTTATGGATTCGATGGATTCATACATACTATATTAAAAACTGGCAGATGAACACAATGGCAATACCACAACAAGCTTGTTGGATGGTGAGGAAAGTGATAGAGGCAAAGGAGATACTGGCAGCTAGACAATTCAAACAACATCACAAAAGAAGCTTGATCAGACAAATCTACCTACACTTGCTTGGTGATTACAACAGGGTAGAATGGAAAAGCCTGATGTTTGATAATGCAGCAAGACCAAAAGCAAAATCTACAATGTGGCTTATGATGCATGGAAGATTGATGACATGTGACAGATTGAGCAAATGGAAGATGAATATTGATACACAGTGTGTCATGTGCAGAAGACAAGTGGAAAGCAGAGATCATTTATTCATGCAATGTGAATATACTAAGCAAATCTGGAGTAAACTGTGCAACTGGATGCAAAAGCATTACCTGGGATTTACAGACTGGCAGCAGTTTATACAATGGGCGGTAATGAGTGCTAAAGGGAAAACACAACATGCACGGATCTTCAAAACTGTCCATGCAGAAGTTGCTTATCAAGTCAGGATTGAAAGGAACATGCGTATTTTTGAACAAAAAAATAGAGTCTGGGAGTAGATTGCGAAGGAAATAGCTTATGTTGTTAGTGTTCGAGTTACTCCTAAGAACAAGTCTTTTGTATATAGCATATGTTTCTAGGAAGTAGAGTATGAAATGTCCATAGATTGATAGCAAGCTGTATTAGCTTTGCTATGGTTTTGTAATTGATACTTGGTGATTAATAAAATAAGTTGGTTACCAAAAAAAAAAGGTAGAGGCTCTTCTTATCCGACAAAGAAGAAAAGAATCACCAACGGATGTGGTGCAGCGGATGGGACTGCTCTTCCCTTAATTAGAGGTCTCTGGTTCGAGCATATGAAAAAAATCCTTGGTAGGGAGCACTTCCCCTCGAATGGGCGCTACGCGGCCAGGGGTGGCTCAAAGGGAGGCTAGTAAAGCTTTCGCTTAAGGCCACCTAAATTTTGGGGCCCCAAAAATTTTAGTTGTAGATTTATTATCTTATTTTCGCTAAGACGGTATTGAAGTTTATAGAAAAAGAAAAAAATATAAAATCCTTATAAAAATGGAAAGAAAGACTATCTATTTTTTTAACAATAGAAATACTTTAGAACTCTGAATTAAGATAGTCAAATCTTCATATTGATAAATAATATTTTTTACAATAAGATCCATGGTAACGAATTGTAAATACGTGGCTAACATCTTATTAGCCATTGATGCTGCCATTGATGCTCATATTTCACCTACTGAAAATTTAGGCACCGAGCCACATACTCCATTATATCTTTCTTTATTCTCCTCCACCAATAGTGCTACCTCAAATCCTGATACATCTTAGAGGCACCCGGATGAATGGAGTACAGCGAACTGTGGTCCTCCTGAAGGATCAACTCACGAAACCCATCTACATTGGGCACACATAACCGGCTCTGCATCCGTAACACACCGTCTTATCCAATACAAACATCCTTGGCATCGCTGTACAGCACCGTGTCCTTAAGGACAAGCAAATGGTGGTCGTCATATTGACGTAAGAAAGAATCAAGTTGGGTTACAAAACATCTAATCTCACAAAATGATTAGCCAAGGCCTGAACATCCAGAGCTAGTGGCCTCTCTGCTGCCGGTAGATATGCTAAATTGCCCAAGCTCTCCGCCTTTCGGCTCAAGGCATCGGCCACCACATTGGCCTTTCCAGGATGATATAGAATAGTGGTATCATAGTCTTTAAGAAACTCTAACCATCTCCCCTACCGCAAGTTAAGACCTTTCCATTTGAACAGATATTGTAGACTCCGGTGGTTGGTATAGATCTCACATGGGACACCTACAAATAGTGCCGCCAAATCTTCAATGCGTGAACAATAGCTGTCAATTCCAATTCGTGGACCGAATAATTCTTCTCATGGACCTTCAACTGCTGAGACTCATAGGCAACCACCCTACCGTCTTGCATCAACACCGCACCAAGCCCAACACGTGATGCGTCGCAGTACACTGTGTAAGATCCCGAACCCGTAGGAAATACCCATAATGGGGTTGTAGTCACACTCCTCATACCATCTGAAAGAAGCACCCTTCAGGGTCAATCTGGTCATAGGTGCAACGATGGATGAGAAACCATCTACGAAACGATGTTAATACCCAACCAAATCAAGAATACTCCGAATCTCAGTAGCTGAAGACGGCTTGGGCCAACTCTGAACTACTTCAATCTTCTTTGGATCTACCTTAATACCCTCACTCGACACCATATTGACCCAAAAGTGCCACTGAATCAAGCTAGAATTCATACTTTGAGAATTTTGCATACAACTTCTTCTCTCTCAAGGTCTGGGCACAATCCTGAGATGTTGCTCATAATCTTCCCGACTGCGGGAGTACATCAAAATATCGTCAATAAACACAAGGACGAATGAAAAAGGTTGGTTAATCTTCATGAAGCTTACTCTTTCTTTTATCCTCTTTATGTGTAAAAAGAGTTGAAATACCTGCTCATTAATAGAAAAGATGTGAAAATAAAATAACTTTATGCTGATTTATTTAATAGTGCGGAATTGCTCATTCAAGCTGACATTTCGATTGTTATTTACAATTACGAGAAGGAAATATTAGCTCAACTGAATAGCCATATAAAATTATTAAACACATTAAAGTTAGACCTTGTGAATTGATAAGTCTAGTATGGTTCATGTGTTGCGATTTAGAGGATCTATGTCTCATTAGAATTATGATGTTATCATGTCAACCGCATTCATCACTTCTTGGCTAGGAACTGGGTGATCTCCATTGCGCATGTCTATTAGGAGGCTAATTCGACAGTTGATTATTTAGCCGATTTGGCCTTTAACAAAGGAATTGTGATGTTGTCAGCCACATTCGTCACGTTTTGGCTAGGGACGGGATGATCTTTATTACGCATATCTATCGGAAGGCTAATTCAGTAGCTGATGGTCTAGCCAATTTGGCATATAGTCAAGAGTCTCGTTTTGAGTGACAAGTGCTTGTGTCTTCTAGCATTTCTTAGGGTGAGATGAAATATGTTGTTGGTATCTTATATCTGAAGATTTGCACAAATAAGATCATTTGCCACTGTTTAAATTTTGACCTCATTAAGAAAAATTTTAGCGAAATTGCCTCCGCACCATACTTTTGAAGCATGCTCCTGACGGTCGGCAAAATTTCATATTTGATACTGGGGAAGTCTTATGGTAATTCGTCAAAATTCTTAAGCAAAATCCTACTGGCTATCAGAATTTCTTACATGATATATGGCAAGACTTCGCTTAATAGCAAATTATGGTATTCATCAAAATTTCTGGTCAAATTGTATCAAATCGCCAGAATTTTTTTAAGCATTTGTGGCTGAAATCCATGCAATTCATTAGGATTGGTCAAAAATTCTAGAGATCACCACAACAAAATGTCTAGAAATTCACCAATATGTTTTTGTTTCGAAACCAAATCGACTTCAAATGACTTCAAATTTAATATATAACTTTTTAATACCGACTCTAATAACTTTAAATAGTTAGATTCAACATATATATTTAAAAATTAATAGACTCATTTTTGTTTTCTCCAAAAAGCTTTTTTCAAGCCTAACATTATTCAATAGCGGTGTTAATATTGCAACTTTTTCATTATTCAAATCAATCAAACCATTAAGGATATATAATATAAGCTTAAAGTTATATTTCTCACTAAAATTTAACTAAAAATAAGCCAAGAATATCTAATTCTCTACAACACATATTTTTTATTTTGAAAATGCATAAGTACCCCCTTGAACTAAGGCCGAAGTTTCAACTACACACCTTATTTTTGCGGGTTTCCTATCACCACCCCCACCCCCCCGAGCTTTTTTAGAATGAAATAAATATCACCCTGACACTGGATAACTAAATTCTCTGCAGGCAGTGAAATCGTGTCTATCCTATTGCACTATTTTTATATTTTTCTTTTTCATTCTTTCTTCACATTCAAACGGTTCATAAAAGATCACTCTTTGATCCAATCCTAATTTGATTAGAGTGTGTATGTGGGTTTGTTGCTTATTTCATAACGAAATTTTAGGAACTCTATTTTTACCGGCGGGGAATTTATTGTTACCGATTGAGAGTTTCGATTTTGATTTTATTTTTCCGGTGACTTTTATGTTCTGGTAGGAAGCTGGAGAGATAAGATCTAATTTTTGGTAATGATGATGGTACTGAGGTGGTGGTGTCGAGGTGAAGATCAAATGGGAGAAGAATACAAAGAAGGTGGGGGGAAAGTGAAGGTGGTGGTTACAGCATCTAGGTGATGTTGAGAGTGAGAGGAAGAAGATTAGAAGGAAAATAAAAGAAAAGACCGCCATATAAATTGGGTTGGAGAGTGTATATAAAACTAGGGGTTTTGACACAGTTACCCACAAAAACAAAACTATTTACCTTGTCTACCCATTTATTTTTCTACCCATAAACTAATTACATTTCCTACTCATAGTAGTTTTTGTAGGGAATTTTTTCTTTATTATCCAATTCTTTTTTATTTGTATGCTTCTTTTCTTCTTCTTTTTTTCTTTTTTTTTCTTTTCTGCTTTTCTTTTTCTCGTTTTCTTCTTACTTTTTCTTTTTTCCTTTTCTAATTTCATTTAACTTTTTTTTATATTCTTTTTCTCTCATTTACCGTTTCACTATTTTATATTATTCTTTTTTTATACAATAAGAAAAATAATTGATATAGTAAATATTTGTTCACCTTTTTTTAATATAACTAGTACAATATACCTTTTGTTTTTTTTCATTCTCATTTTTTAAATTCAATTATTAAACTGAAATAATATCAGTTGTCACTTGATCTAATATACTGAATATCACATTGACTGCTACTGAGTACCATAAATTACATAATCAGATTCTAAGAATCAACACGTGATTGCCATGCAAACTTTGATCTCCTTCCCTATAAATATCAATACACACTCTACCATTAGGAGTAATACAACCAGTTATAGAGCAAGAAAACATAATCTACGGCAACCAAATCTCCATATATACTAGTTAGAATAAAAATGATAATAAAATATTAAAAAATACAACAAAAGTATAAGTAGCGAAAAAGACTTCTAGTACCATGTGATACCAATATGGTATATATGTATACCAACAGAGCATATGATTTCTCTAGAATATTGCTACAACTATCTGCGACTATACTACTCTACCAAAATATTAAAGGACGCAATAAAAGTATGACAAAATTACATGCTCGTATTGTAAGCTAAATATTCGCAAAACAACTTGCTCATTTCGTATACTAAGAGGGTATATAGTTGTATGGGGTCGTTCCAACAATTGCCTATAACTATAAAAACTATTAATACACATAATTTATGTCCATCGACACTCAAAAATTCCAGCATTATTGCAACTCATGTTGATATAAATAATTTCATAATAGAATTCATTTAAAATGCAGCTAAAACAACCAAAACAATGTTCAAACTACCATATGATACCAATATGGCATATAACTATACCAACATGGTATACAGTTTTACTAGTTAATTCTCGGCAACTATATGACTATAAAACTATTACATAACACACATGCATAAAGAGAAAAATAAAAAAAAAATAGTGTACCACATA
Source organism: Nicotiana attenuata (assembly GCF_001879085.1). Classification (NCBI taxonomy): domain Eukaryota; kingdom Viridiplantae; phylum Streptophyta; class Magnoliopsida; order Solanales; family Solanaceae; genus Nicotiana; species Nicotiana attenuata. The sequence goes on from NW_017673005.1 coordinate 45,204, forward strand.
TTAATATAATAAGGTATTTCAAGATATTGTACTATATTACTATTATTAAAAGAAAATCAAATATTGTGCCAATTAAATGCAGCTAATACAACAAAAAAAATAATTGAACTAGCATATGATACCAATATAGTATATAGCTATACTAATAGGGTATAGTTAGAATGAATTGTATACTAAAATGGTATATTTGTATACTATTTGGGTATACAATACAAATTCGTCATCTTCTCTGGTTCAACTATATTTCAATCCAAATTTCTAAAATTTACTACAAAATCTCCACCAAATTGACTAAAACTTTAGCTACAACCTCCAATCAACTTTCCAAACTAACCCTTACAGGATCGGATCAAAACAATTAAAAACTCAAACAAACCAAGTTATGAGTTTCAAGCTTCAAGGTCCGTCAATGGTGGATTTAAATTTTTGTACGATAAATCTCCAAAAACCAGCATCAAAGGTACAATCTACACATCAAAGAATAATATTAGCTACATTTAATTGGAGACCAATGGAGTAGTAATGCCTTTGCGTGTTAATGCTGCAAAAGTTACTGAAAAGTTACCACTTACCAATGGAGACCAATGGAGTAGTAATGCCCTTTGCGTGTTCAAACCCACAATCGATTCTTGCAGTGCTGGATCGATTTGATAATGTGACTTGGATCCGATATCAAAAAACCATGTGGGCGGGTAAATAGTATTGATTGCATAAGTAGGAATAGTAAATAGTTTAGGTATGGATATTTAAGGGTAAAGAGTTTGAATTTAATGGGTATAAAGTGAGATTTTCCCATAAAACTAAACTATTTTTTTTTTTTTTGGTGGACAAGGGTCAAATTTGTCTGTGTTATTCGAAATTAAGCAACTTTATCATTCATTAAATTTGTGGTTTAATATTACGTTGTCCTTAGGAGAAAGACTCGTTTTTCCCTTGATCTCTAATAGAGCTCCATTCTGAGGGTGATTTTGAACCACAGTCAATAGTCGAAGTGGTAGATTTAAATTTTTTTCTCAAGTTTTTGTGACATACGAAGTCTATCCATTTCATATTGTAGCTCAGTTAATGGAAAGAAAAACTACAGAGAATTTGCTAAAAGAAAAACTATAAATGGATAAAAAAATGTAACGACTGGAGTAAATTTGAATCATTTCTCTTTCCTTTTTTTTTTAGATAAACTTCAAGCATAAAAGATAGAGGGTCTTCGGATGAAATTCCTCTCCTTTTCTCATTATCTCCATTTTGCCAAGTTCTTACTTGGATAGAAGACACATGGCATAAGTTAAAAGTTAATGGTTGAGATTCTATTAGTTAAATAAAGGACCTAACCATGGTTAGGATGATAAAAATTCCACATATTTGCTTTCAGATTTTTTGGTAATTCCACTATATTAAAAATTGTTCTTTCTCTCTTTCTATGTGTTTTTTTTTTTTTCGTAAGTCGCTACTTCCTCACGATCTCATCATCCACTTTCTCTTTGAGTTAGTCTTTTAATGGAACTTTCTCTTTAAAATTAGCTATGAAAAGTAGGGTTGTGCATGGATCGGATCGGATCAGATTTAGCACATTTCGGATCGGATTTCGGATTCTAGAAAATGCAATCCAAATCCGATCCATGCACATCTTACCAATGACTTCTTTCAATTCATGCACATCTTACCAATGACTTCTGTCCCATCCATTTCAATGCTCCTTGGCTGAGATCATACTTTTTGCAGAAAAGTCGAAGAGTGGGTGACCAAGAATCAAACAGATGAAGTTTACATTTTGCCATCTCAAGTGACAGAACTAATTACAAATTTGGAGATGGCAAAAAAAATGTGGCCACCGTCACATATGCTGTTGCAGGGTTTCTATATGTCATCCTTGAAGAGATAAAGGGTAATCGAGGAGGAATTCGTATGTACAGTACATGTTCTGACGTTACAAGCATTGGCCTGAAACAGTGATCTCACTAGTTGAGCATGTTAACACCCTAGCCTTACGAGTAAGCTGTATGTTTTGACAATCCCACACCAAAATCTACCAATTTGTGTATTGTGATTGAATAATTAATAGATACCCTCCTTGGTTCACATGAAGTAATAATTTATGATTTTTAAATTACATACTTCACATTGTTTAAAAACATTTCATAGTATGTTTTGTTTTGTCGAAAGCTATGTGGGGAAATGCTTGGCGAAGGACAAGAGGGCTGTATTGGTGGTGAAAAAGAGCTACACGTGGAATATTGGACTGCTAACATGGCATAACACAACAACAACAACAACCCAGTGAGATCCCACATGTGGGGTCTGGGGAGGGTAGTGTGTACGAAGACATTACCCCTACTCCGGAGGAGTAGAGAGGCTGTTTCCGGTAGACCCTCGGCACAAGAAAGAAAGAGAATGTATCAGTAGCAGCAGAGGAATCCTAACATATAACAGCAGCAACGCAATAACCAGAAAATAGAGAGCAAAGTATTAACACTAAGCATCAACAAAGGCACAATACTACATATGCAAGGGAATAATATGTACATACAGGGTCGCTAAACCTACTATAGCCTAACTTTTCGACCCTAAATAAGTATTAAGAACACAACTGGAGCCTCTAGCAGCCTAAAGCAAGGCACTATCACACTAGCCTCCTGTCTCCTAACCTACAGCCCTAGTGCTCGACCTCCACAACTTCCTATCAAGGGCCATGTCCTCGGAAATCTGCATCTGCACCATGTCCTGCCTGATCACCTCTCCCCAATATTTCTTAGGCCGCCCTCTACCTCTCCTCATACTCGTCAAGGCCAGCCGTTCACACCTCCTCACCGGTGCATCCAGGCTTCTCCTCTTCACGTGCCCGAACCATCTAAGCCTAGCTTCCCGCATCTTGTCTTCCATGGGAGCCACGCCCACCTTCCCCCGAATATCGTCATTCCTAATCTTATCTAGCTTAGTGTGTCCGCACATCCATCTTAGCATCCTCATCTCTGCAACTTTCATCTTCTGGCATAACACGTAAGAGCAATAATATAGCAACACGTGGCAGTCTTATTTGATAGAATAAGAAAAGGCACGGGAGGGAAACACCCACGAGATAGTACCGAGCCTAACAGCTGGAAAAAACTGAATAAAGACAGTAAAAAGGGAAGACTCATGAACCTTCAATTAATGAGGAGGGGAATCAGAATCGTTACAGAATCTCGTGGACAGTTATGATTACCAATTATGACGGATCATTAATACCATTAAAGCTTGTAATGACTTAGCCATAAATGTTATATGTGTACACCTCTATATAAGAGGAGAGAATTTCACTTGTAAGGACATCTAAGACAATATTGGAATATATTCACTTTACTTTTCTACTTTTCTCGAAATTCATTATATTGACTTATTTATTCTTGTTATTTTCCTTTGATACCATTGAGAAAGTAAAACTTGGTTATCAGAAGCCCGTTTTCTTCTAAAATTAATCTTTGACCGAAAGATATATTTTTGGTTAAACAAATTGGTTCCGTTATCGGAAACCTGATAATCTTTTCACTTTCCAAATTCATTTTTCAGTCAAACAACCATGTCAACTGCCAACGACAACAACCAACAAAACCAATTGAACCAACAGAATCAACAAGAGGGTGAAACTCCAATCCCTTCACCCTAAAATTCTCCCCTACACTCTCGAGAGGGGTCACCTCAAAGATCAACATCACATACGAATAATCAATAAGGGGACGATCGAACTGCCAAAGACGCATTAAAACAGCTAATTGCAGAACACGTCAACAATGCCCTTCAAGCTTTCGTTAGTGGATTTCCAACTGTACCTCCAACTCCACCTCCAAACAAAACTGCAACCATATAAAACCCATGCTTGGGACTTGCTAATTCAGGCAACGGAGGAACTCCCAGCGAATCTCGCGATGGAAGGTCAGGTACCCTAAATAATTCTGATTTACAAAGTTTAGTACTAACTCTGTAGAAGCAGCTCAAGGAGCAGAATGATCGCATTGAAAAAATACCTGGTGTGCCACCCATGATTAAAGGAGTGGATATTGACAAATATTCACAACATCCCTGGAAGCGAAGTACTGCTCCCTTGCCGATTCCAAAAAAGTTTAAGATACCTGATATTCCGAAGTATGATGGAACAACCGACCTACGAGATCATGTAACTGCATTTACAACTAGTGTGAAAGGCAATGATTTAACCAAGCAAGAAATTGAGTCGGTGTTGGTCAAAAGATTTAGCGAAACACTCACATAAGGAGCACTAACATGGTATTCTTTTTTACCGAAAAATTTTATTGATTCTTTTGCTGAGCTTGCAGATTCAGTTATAAAAGCACACTCGGGAGCTCAAAAAGTTGAAAAAAGGGTTGGAAGACATCTTCAAAATAAAACAAGGAGATACGGAGCTACTCAGGGAATTTGTGGATAGATTTCAGCGTGAAAGAATGATATTACCGCGAGTACCCCATAACTGGGCGGCCATGGCGTTGCAAGAAACTTAAATGAAAAAAGCTCAGAAGCCACGAGGAGGCTCAATGAAAGATTACGAGAAATCCCTGCTACAACCATGAATGATGTTTACAACAGGTATAGTATGAAGTTGCGGATAGAGGAAGACACTATCAGTCAGTCACGAGAAGATGAAAGAATGAGTTCGAGGCGACCAGAAAATGAGAAAAGGTCCGGTAAGAATAGGTACGAACCTTACATGGGACCGGCAGGACGGGATTCCCATTCTAAACAAGAAAATCCAAGGTAAGGTTCTAGATCAAGAGACATAGATGCGGGATTATTATCCAAGTTTGGGAAATAGCAAGATATGCGGGATTGCAATGTTAATACGAAGCCAACGATTGGTGATTATAGTTTCAATGTTAGCACTTCTGAGTTGGTAGCTGTTTTAAGAAGTATGGGAGATAAGGTGCAGTGGCCAAAAGAAATGAGATCGAACCCTAGTAGAAGAAATCTAGATTTTGGGTGCGAGTTTCATAATGACCACGCGTGGTCATAAAATAGCAGATTGCAGATTGCTACAAGGTGAAGTAGTGTGTTTGTTAAAATAAGGTTATTTAACCGATTTGTTCAGTGGGAAGGGTAAGCAAACATATTTGAAGGATAGACAAGAGCCACCAAAACCTTCGTCACCAAAAAGAACGGTTAATGTGATAAGCGGAGGAGAGGAGGTCAACGGTGTGACATATACGGTTGAAAAAAGACATCAAAAGTCATGGTTACCCACGCAAAGCAAGTTCGCCAAGTTTTGGAAGAAGACAACATAATGTTTGATGATGCGGATACAGATGGCGTGATGATCCCTCACAATGATGCACTGGTAATATCTGTACTTGTACACGATACTAATGTGAAATGAGTTTTGATTGATTAGGTAGCTCCGTAAATATCATTCTTTTAAGAGTGGTAAACGAGATACAAGTTGATGACAAAATGGTGCCCAAAGCACGTACCTTATCTGGATTCAACAATTCAAGCGTTGTTATAAAAGGGGAAATAGTGCTTGCCACATTTGTAGAAGGAGTTGTCAAAGATACGAAATTTCAAGTAATAGATACGGACATGGCGTATAATATTATTCTCAGCATACCTTGGATTCATGATATGGATGTTGTTCCGTCTACTTTACATCAAGTTATTAAGTTCCCTTCACAATGGGGGATTAGGTAAATCCGTGGTGATCAGCAGGCTTCCAAAAGTATCAATTCAGTAGCGAATTCGAGTATAAAGAGCGATGTTGCAAACAAAAACTAGCAATTACAAATTCAGTTGAGGATTTAGCAACACAAACCTCAACTGGAGTTGGACAAACGGATGTAGATTCAAGGCCTGATATCATCAAGAGCCAGAAGAGAATGAAAACATCAAAACAACAATAAAAGAACTCGAAGCAGTGGCGCTGTTTGTACATTGGCCGGACAGAAAAGTTTACATCGGAACCAACCTAAGCGCATAAATGAAAGGTAAGTTAATTGAATTCTTAAAAGCTAATGTAGACTGCTTTTCTTGGTCGCATTCATATATGACAGGTATACCACCAGAGGTGATGACCCATAAGCTAAATGAAGATCCATCATATCCACCTGTCAAACAGAAGAAAAAGAAGCAAGGATCCTTCAAAAATGAAGTGATTCAGGATGAGGTACAAAAACTTTTTAAAATCGGGTCTATACGAGAGGTAAAATATCCTAATTGGCTAGCTAATATTGTAGTAGTACCAAAAAAGAATAGGAAATGGCAAGTTTGTGTAGATTATACTGACTTGAATAAAGCTTGTCCTAAACTTTTCCTTTACCGCATATAGATCAACTAATTGATGCTACTACAGGACATGAATTATTGAGTTTTTTAGATGCCAATTCAGGGTGTAATCAGATAAAAATGGATCCTTTAGATAAGGAAAAAACTTTCTTTATTACAGACAGGGGGACTTACTGTTATAAAGTCATGCCTTTCGGTCTAAAGTATGCTGGAGCCATGTACCAAAGGTTGGTAACAAAAATGTTTCAAGAACATCTGGGAAAAACTATGGAAGTCTACATCGATGACATGCTAGTCAAGTCAACATAGGTAGGGGATCACATCCAACATTTGTCAAATGCTTTTCAGATTCTACGCAAATTCAATATGAAGTTAAATCCCGAAAAGTGTGCATTTGGCATGTTTTCAGGTAAGTTTTTAGGTTTCCTTGTTTCTAACCTATGAATAGAAGTAAACCCTGCACAGATCAAAGTCGTTAAAGAAATACCAGACATACTCACGAGCAAAAAAGAGGTGCAGAGCTTGACAGGTAGGATAGTAGCGTTGGGAAGATTTATTTCTAAATCTTCGGAGAAGAGTTTTAAGTTCTTTTCAGTATTGAAAAAGCAAAGCCAATTTGAGTGGACAGAGGAATATCAACAAGCACTCAAAAATCTAAAAGCATACTTTTCAAACCCACCGTTGCTGGCTAAACCAAAGGATAGGGAAAGGCTACTCATCTATCTCGCTGTATCAGAAATGGCGGTAAGTGCAGTGTTAGTACGTGAATACTAAGGTAAACAATCTCCAGTTTATTATGTTAGAAAATCTTTATTGGTTGATAAAACTCGATATCCTCATTTAGAAAAACTTGCTTTAGCACTAATCATGGAATCTACAAAGTTGAGGCCTTATTTTCAATGTCACCCTATCTTTGTAGTGACCGCTTACCCCTTAAGAAATATATTACATAAGCAAGAACTATCATGTAGATTAGCCAAGTGGGCTATATAGCTCAGTGAATATAATATCACGTACCAACCTAGAACTGCGATAAAATCACAGGTTAGCAGATTTTAGGGCAGACTTCAGCCCAGGGATAGTACCTGAAGCAGAAAAGAAACTACATGTGTTCAACGAGTCTAATCTGGGTACCTGGACCCTATTTACTGATGGCTCCTCGAATGTTAAAGGAGCGAGTTTAGGCATTGTTCTAATCCCACCTTCAGGAGAAACAATAAGGCAGGCAATAAAGTGTCATCCCATTACTAACAATGAAGCAGAATATGAAGCTGTAATTGCAAGTCTGGAATTAGCGCGACAGCTCGGAATAGTGCAGATTATAATCAAAGGTGACTCATAGCTTGTAGTTAATCAAATGCAGGGGACTTATATAGCTAGAGAGGTGAGGATGCAACAATATTTGGAAAAGGCACGAGACTTAATCAGACAATTCCAATCTTTGAAAATCATGCAAATACCTATGGAGGAAAATGCTGAAGCAGATGTGTTGGCTAATCTCAAGTCCGTTGCAGAAGTAACAAATGAAGAGAATGCTTCTGTAATACATTTGTTTCATTTGGCACTCGATTAGGACAATAACGAGGTAAATTTCAATAATTTAACTTGGGTTTGGAGAAACGAGATCGTTAATTTTTTGCAGTACGGATTCTACTTGAAGATAAGAAAAAGGCTCAGTCACTTCGACGAAAAGCTGCTCGTTATTGTTTGGATCGTGGCAACCTATATCGAAAGATGTTCGGTGGGCCTTTAGGAAGATGTCTCAGACCTTATCAAGCAGAGTGTGTGATAAGAGAAGTACATGAGGGACACTGTGAAAATCACACAGAAGGAAGATCCTTGGTAAAAACTCTAATTAGAGCAGGATATTATTGGCCAAAAATGGAAGAAGATGTGGAACGTTTTGTGGCCAAGTGTGACAAATTCCAACGATATGGCAACAACATGCATCGCCAAGCATAACTATTACATCCGATTATTTCACCATGGCCTTTTATGAAGTGGGCGATGGATATCGTGGGTCCACTACCATAAGCGAAAGGAAAGATACTATTTTATTAGTATTAATATATTATTTTACCAAGTGGGTAGAAGCAGGTACCTTCAAGCAAATGCAGGAAAAAGAATTCAGGGACTTTATTTGGCGAAACATCATATGCCGGTTTGGAGTTCCAAAAGAAATTGTATGTGACATTGGCCCGCAATTCATAGGTGCGAAAATCACAGAATTCTTTCAGAGCTAGCAGATTAAAAGGATAACTTCAACACCTTATCATCATGTGGCTAATGGATCAACAAACAAGGTTATTATTAATAACTTGAAGAAAAGATTAGAGGAGTCAAAAGGTAAGTGGCCAAAAGTGTTACTAGGAGTTTTATAGGCTTATCGAACGACAACAAAAACAGGTACAGGAGAGACTCCATTCTCACTTGTATATGGTGTCGAAGCCTTAATCCCAGTTGAAATAGGTGAACCAAGTACAAGATATACCCAAGCAACCGAAGAATCAAATGAGGAAGAGATACGAATAAATCTCGATTTGCTTGAAGAAAGGAGAGAAGCGGCTTTAATAAGGATGGCAGCGCAGAAACAAATTAATGAGCGATATTACAATTAGAAAGCTCATCTTAGATACTTCAAGATTGGGGACTTCGCCCTCAAAAAAGTTTTTCAATCAACAAAAGCAGCCAATGCAGGAAAATTGTGTCCAAATTGGGAAGGACCTTACAAGATTCGAGGCATCGCTGGAAAGGGTACATATGAGTTAGAAACAATGGAAAGCAAAGTACTCCCATCGAATTGGAATGATGTTCATTTAAAGAAGTATTACTTCTAAAGGAAGAACCCCCAGTCAGGTACCATTTATGTATGGTTTAGTTTTATTCTTTTTTAAGTATACTAACCATTTTAGATGATAGGCACAAAGCTAGCCCACACCAAATGATGATATTAGACCTAAAAGACACACGAGATACAAAATTATCCCCGATCTGGGTTACAACCTTTCTGATGGAAATAAAAAGGGTTAAGCAGTCATCATCTAAAAATATACCTCCGAGTCCCGTATGTACTTCCCTTTTCAGGAAATGGACCAAATGGAAGGAATAATCAAGTGCTCGAGATTTCATACTTCAAAGCTCTAACACTTGGGGGACTATAGATAGAAGGCAATGAAGACTGCAAGTCAAAGAAGACTAAAGGAGAGTAAAAGTCAAATTCAAGCCTAGATCAACCCAAAAATCAAAAGTCAAGAGCCAATCAAGAGCCAAGAAACAAGTCTGAATCAAAAAACCTTTGTAATAGGCTTTGATAAAGTGTAAACTCGCAGACATAAATTACAAAATCCTGCAAGTACTGAGGTTAAGGACAATGATTAGTCATGGGTTGCAAGATATACCCTCTAGAATTTTTGAAATCTGTTATAAGAAAAACAATTATGAAAGAGTTATAGATGTTAATTGAATACTTGGAAAGTGCTATATAATTTGAAAGTTCAAGATATGAAAATTCCTCAAATTATTTATGAAACTTCTTCAAAATATGTATTTTCTTACTTATCTCATATTTTTACAACAATATGAAGTTGAGACGTCTTCTTCATTAGTGTCGTTTATAAAAGGGCCCTCTTTTATAAAATTTGTGTCTAGACCAAAATCATGAAATAGTAAAGCATTTTTAAATGCAAGTCAAAGAGTTTAAACAAAAGACTCAAATTAAATAAAAGATCATATATTAAACTTGGTTAAAACTAAGTATATACTTAGTTAAAACCAAAATGTTCAAACAAACCCCACAACGAACCAGGGGTAAAAAACTAACCATCCATTCCAAAAAGTAAAAAAAACTTCTTATCAAAAGTTCCAAAACCAAACTAGAAGAATACTAAGGAGTAGAATCCAATGCGGCATTATCAGCAACGGGAGAGGCGGAGTTCAATAAGGCATCATAAACAGCGAGAGAAGATTTAACTTGAGCAGAAGAAGCTTGAACCCCAACTTCACTAGGAGTAAGTTCATAACCTTCGGAAAACGCCGACATCAGGTGAATGAAAGTCTTGACTTTGCTGAGTTTTTTGATTGTTTCTTTAGCTTTAGCAATCTCAGCATTAAGATCAAAACCTTCCTGTCTAGCCTCCATCAAAGTCTCGAGGCGGGTATTCAAAAAAGTCCAACTTATATCAAGTGTTGATTTATCTTCAAGGGCTTCGTAATCTTTCTCCGACTGTCCAATTTCAGCCTTTAACTCTTCTTTCTCAATCAAAAAAGCATCATAAGAAACCTTCAGAAGGGGGGAGGGAACTCTCCAAGAACCGGATCTTATCAGAAGAGACACAGAGGTCTTCTTGAACCTGAGTGAGTGTTTGAACTAGCTCCCCATCATAAGTCTCCTTCTGATTAAGGAGTTCTTTCAAACCCCTTATCTCCTTGGTAGCTTTAGAAAGTTTCTCTGCAAATGAAGACTTAAGGATGTCTTTGTCTCTACTAACTTGACTTGAAGAGGCTTTTTCAACTGCCAATTCCGCCATCATCATCCTTACTTGTTGTTCCAAAGCACACTTCTCTTTAGCTAAAAATTCTTTCTCCAATTGAAGACCCTCATATTGTTCCTTCCAGCTATCTGCTTCAGTATGATAATCATTGACTAGTTGCTCAGTGTGAACAATTCTTTGCATAAGCTCCATGCCTATCAAGTTGATCTACAAAAGAAAAGAAAGAGGCGGTTGTTAAAACAAAAGTAAATAACCACAAGGAAAAGGAAAGGGAAAAGCTAAAACTTGAACCTTCAGAGATGAATGAACAATATCATTTATCCACGTCAAGGAGAGGTGGCTTTCCAACTTAGACTTCTCAACTGGGCCAATTAGAGGTTTTAACCATATGTCGGCTTGACCAGATTTTTTCAACAGGTTACCATATTCAGGAACTTCTAAGGTAACCTTTTTCATCACCCTAATGCTACTAGAAGTACCAACTTCAACATGAGAAATAGTAGTGACAGGTATAGTTGAGGGAGTAAAAGCATCCACGGGAGGAGTAGTAGCAGCAATAACAGGAACAGTAGATTGAGAACAGAAGGGGACTGGCATTGGAAGAGAAGCAAGGGGTAATTCTTCAGAAACGGGACCAAAATCCCCACTATCAAAACCAAGGGAAAATAGCTGATCAGTAGATTCATGAGGAAGAGCATTCATTTCTTCATCAGAGCTCACTAAAGTAGCATTTTTAGGCTCGTTGACAGGAACTGAACTTGGAGGAGGTGTGGCTTCATCGTCTAAAATAACGCGCCTCCTAACTCGAGGTCTGCGAACTAAAGAACCTTCCTCTGGTTCTTCTTCTTCCTCTAAGCCACGGGCTCCATCAACTTTCCTCTTTGAAGAAGAGCTCAGAATCCTCTCTTAAGCACGACTCACCTCAAGTCTCGCAGATGAAACAGAAGCGGGACTAACACCATGAATGAAAAATCCTAACAAAAGAAAAAGAGTCACGGTAAAAAACTCTTAAATAAGAAAAAGAGAAAAAGAGGAAGACTAAACGGAAAGAAGTACCGTGTGAATCAGTGGAAGAGTCGTGAGAATCTGGTTGTGGAGGGAAGAAGATATTTCATTTGCGGAATCGAGTATGGTATTTTAGTGTAAAAAGGTAGAGGGACGCAGGTATGGGGTATTTAAGTGGAAACGGGTAGAGAGACAAGCCTATTATCTAGAGTTTCAAAACTGTAATAGCCAATTTCCTTGTTATCAGAAACAATAAATAGAGGATGCTTCATTTAGTTCCAGACGCGGGTTGTCAATAATAATGACAGTGTTGTATTAGCAATACGGTCAACTAGTGGTGGCAAAATAGATAAAAGAAAATAGTTATCCACCCATATTATCCATTAAAAATAGGTTGGATAATGAACTTTTTAAAAACGAGTCAAATATAGATAAGAACCATATTATCCACTTAGAAAGTGGATAACTGATGAGTTTAACTTTTACATTTGTAAAACCTCAAATTGGGGTTCCTCAAATTTTGGAGACAAGGAATTCTCTCAAAAGTAATCATTCAAGAAGACAGGCATATTATCCACCGTTTAACCCATTTTTTATCCGTATTAAATATGGGTTGGATCGGATAACTTATTCGTTTTCACATTTATCCGTTTCGATAATTCATATCCGGTCCGACCCGCCTGTTTTCCATCCCTAGGGACAACGTACTATTGTTGGATTCTTTCAGCTAAGTTTTGTTCCAGAAATAGCACTAAGCCTTTTTTTCACTAAGTCAAATATATCTGCCATGGATTTTATTCTGCCTTTTATGAGAGGTCAAAGCCGAAAGGTAGAATGGGGAATATCACAAGCATTCGCTATCATTAGTCTCCAAAGGTTGGCCCAAAAATGAGTAAGCCGTCTTATCACAATCCTTACACTATCCAGTCATGAAAAGCTCCTGGCCCTTCTCATTTTCTCTGAGAAAGTATGTAGTTCAATCCAGAAAATTACGCGAACACATCAAATATTTATATTCTATTTATCATTCGTACCTATACTTTCAGTAAATTTATCATTCATAGCTATATTTAGATTTTATAGAAAATTCATGAAAAAAGAGATTAATTGTTTTGAACTGAGTTCGACTCTCAACAAGAACATTTTATTTTCTGTATTTCTATATTCGCCTTAGTTGTATTCGCTGCGCGAACAAATACAATCGATACATATTGTATTCGTTGCGCGTTTGAATACAACAATTGAATAGTAGCTACAAATGGTAATTAGGTTAACTATAGTTACTAGGCTCTAAACTACAGACGTGTATGAAAATTCTTCTTAAGAGAGCAACAAGCTCTTGTAGCTTAGTTGGTTAGAGTGCTCACTTAGTTAGTGGAGGTCTTGGGTTTGACTCTCAACAAGAACATTTTATTTTCTATATTTCGCCTTAGTTGTACTCGTTGCGCGAACAAATACAGATACATATTGTATTCTTTTTAGTCTTTGACCCCATGAAACATATAGTACAAATTGATAGACAAATTCTAAAATTGTTCTTGTCTTCGTTGAAATTCTGCCTCCTTCAAATGTCATAAAGCAAATAAGGCTGTGTCTTCATGTCCTCAAGATCCTGGGAACATATTCCTCTTTATGGCATAATGACAGTTCATGCATGCATGCTATAGTCTGGTAATTAGATTTCAAATAAATAAATATATAAAACCGCAAAATTGCCTGAGGAGATGAGAGACAAGTAGAATTAAAGAATCAGATTTCCATTCTCACTTTGGCTATAAATAATATCTTGGAAATGGAGCTTCCACAGCTCATTAATTTGAGCAAATTAGCATTATTATAACATGCAGAAATATTAAGAAAAGAAGAGAGGTCTTACATGAAGATAAGAATCCCTTTGATAGCCAAGGATGACTTGCCTGCTTCATTCTTAGAGGCTAAAAGTATTGTATTATGTGACAATTACCAGCATTCTTGTTTGATCACCAGGCAGTCTCCTTGGCTAGTCTAGTGGGTTCGTATCTTTCATGTTAGACTCTTCTCTTCTTCTACAGCCACTACAAGTCATGACTTATTTTGTCTTTCTATTTAGAGACGGATTCAAGATTTTAAATCAGCAGTTGTGACGTAGCACTACATGTCTACACCATTAAGTCTTTTGATAATGGTTGAGGATAGTTTTAAACAATTTCAAAATTATCAACCGCCTTCTTAGTTAACTGTGGGATCTGCCCTTTAGCCATCTATCTTTAGATATGAAGGGCTAATGAGTCATAAAATTTTAAGCCCAAAACATGAGGTAAGAAATATGGGAAACAACAGCCTCATATAAAAAAGGATTTGGCTAAGCTATCTTTTAGAGATTTTCAACGGGTCGATACCAAGATTTGCTTTATGCGCCTATTGATGTGATGATAATTCGGAAGATTTTTTTTGCAAATAAAAAGGGCCTTATTCCTATGGGTTAGAAAAACTTCTCTTGAGCAATTTATGTATCACTGAGGTGAGATATGGCGTTGCTCCAGATAATTAATGAGGACATGATCATGAATAGGAAGGTGTGGAGGTTGAGTAAAAAGGTCAAGGGTTAGGTAGATGAGCATTGTCCGTGTCTGTAGCAGTAGCTTTGATACATCACTTAGTGTCTTTTGTGTATTTTCGTATCCATAGACTTCTGTTATTACTTGTTACTGTCTTTTTTTAATTTTCTGTTTGCATTTCTTAGTGTTAGTTCTGTTAGTATTTTCGCTTCGGTGTTGGATTTGGTTTGCTTGTTATTGTCCTTCCATTTATCTTTTCCTGAGCCGAGGGACTACCGGAAACAGCCTCTCTGCCTTCTTAAAGGTTAGGGGTAAGGACTCCGTACACTCTACCCTCCCCAAACCCTACTTGTGATATGTCGATAACAAGAAAGACAAGGTATAGCTTAGCAGAATGCAGATATTATCATCGTTTGTTAGGTACATGGTGGGCTATAGTTAGTTTTTACAAAATAATGATTGGCACTTGAAAGATGAACATGAACTTAATATGGAGCAAAAGGTTTGTTAGATTGTCTTATATCAGTTGAGAGAATGAGTTGTTCTTTTCGTCATATGATTTTGGGCAATTTTGACCTCATAATGTAAATTTTTGAATTGAGTCAGACCTAATGCTGTTTTCTTTTCATTATATTACAGTCAAACCTATTTCTATTCTTGATTTATCCCGTATTAAACTCGCATGTTATGATATCCACGCTCAAATAAACTTAATTGACGAAGTTATCTTCTTATATAGTTTTGAATAATACTTACTGTTAGAATAGTCATGTAAATAGGAGTAAATAAATAACCCTAATCCAATATATGTTAGGAGTAGGACATGTTATGTGTGTATATATATAGGGCTCATTGTAACATATGTATATACATCAATAATATATTTTCTCCCGTGCTTTCTCACATGGTATCAGAGCTTTAGTGAGAAACATATCGTTGTGCATCATTCCAGCGACTTCCGGGAAGAAAGAACTCAGTCACCGTGCAATTTTCCGGTGACCTAAGTGACTTATTGCGTCAAAGTCACTAATTAACAGTGTTGTGCAAAATCCAACACCACCACAAGGTTCCCAAGAGAGATCCGACCAAACCCCAGAAAAAATCACCGGAAAACAGTCACCCACGTGCCGTCACGCGCCTGTCGGAGCACTGTTTCCGGCGGCGCGTCTGTCCCACGCGCCGGCGCGTGAGACCCCTTCCTGTCAGATTTCGGCTTCGCTCCTTCAGGACAGTTGGATCGCCCTGCAATTCCGAGCCTGTCCATATTTTTATTTTTTAATTCCGACCACTTTGAGTTTTTCCGGCGACTACACTGATTTTTCCGGCAGCTACAGTACTTTTCCGGCAAACACAGTGTTTTCTTCATCTGTCTCAGAGAATTTTCAGTTGATTCTTTTTTGTTATTTAGTGATAATCCAACCATGTCTTTGGGAGTCGATGCTTTCGGGTCTAGAAACCCGAGTTCTGGCAGTTCCGGTGTTATGATTACCTCAGAACCTTTAATGGGAGGTTCAAACTACTTAGATTGGGCTTCATCTGTCGAGTTGTGGTGTAAAGGTCAAGGAGTTCAAGATCATTTAACAAAAAAGGCTAGCGAAGGTGATGAAAAGGCCAAAACACAATGGGAGAAGGTCGATGCTCAGTTATGTAGTATCCTGTGGCGATCTATTGATTCCAAGTTGATGCCCTTGTTCCGTCCATTCCAGACATGTTATTTAGTTTGGGAAAAGGCTCGTAATCTATACACTAATGACATATCTCGTTTCTATGATGTAATATCGCGAATGACAAGCTTGAAGAAACAGGAATTAGATATGTCTACTTACTTGGGACAAGTTCAGGCAGTCATGGAAGAATTTGAGACGTTGATGCCAGTTTCT